>NW_027255455.1:520127-553903 GCF_003086295.3 Arachis hypogaea | reverse complement strand
GTAGGTTTTTTAGGATTTTTTAGGTTTTTTTTTTTTTTTTTTGGTTTTTAGGGTTTTTAGGGTTTTCTAGGATTTTTTTTAGGGTTTTTAGTATTTTTTAGGGTTTCTAGGATTTTTAGTATTTTTTAGGGTTTTCTAGTATCTTTTAGCTTTTTTAGGGTTTTCTATGATTCCTAGGGTTTTCTAAGGTTTTCTAGGATATTTTACGGTTTTCTAGGGTTTTTTGGGGTTTTTTGGGCTTTTTTAGAGTTCTAAGTATTTTTTTTATTGTTTTCTTGAGTTTTTTAGGATTTTCTAGAGTTGTTAGAGTTTTTTAGGGTTTTCTAGGGTTTTTAGGGTTTTCTAGGATTTTTAGGTTTTTGTTTTTAGGGTTTTCTAGGGTTTTTTAGGGTTTTCTAGGATTTTGAGTGTTTTTTAGGTTTTTCTAGGATTTGAGTGTTTTTTAGGTTTTTTGTTGTATCTTTTTGCTTTTTTAAGGTTTTCTATGATTCTAAGGGTTTTTTAGGGTTTTCTAAGGTTTTCTAGGATATTTTACGGTTTTCTAGAGTTTTTTGGGGTTTTTAGGCTTTTTTAGAGTTCTAAGAGTTTTTTTAGGGTTTTCTTGAGTTTTTTTGGATTTTCTAGAGTTGTTAGAGTTTTTTATTGTTTTCTAGGGTTTTTAGGATTTTCTAGGATTTTTTTAGGATTTTTTATGATTTTCTAGCGTTTTTTATGGTTTTCTAGGGTTTTTTAGGGATTTCTAGAGTTTTTTAGGATTCTCTTGGGTCTTTTCGCATTTTCTAGGATTTTGAAGGGTTTTATAGGGTTTCTCGGGTTTAGGGTTTTAGGATTTTTTCGCATTTTCTAGGGTTTTGTAGGGTTTTTTTAGTGTTTCTGGGTTATTAACAACCCTAAAAATCCCTAAAAAATCCTAAAAAATCCTAAAACCATAGAAAACTCTAAAAACACTAAAAACCTAAGAAAACCTAAAAACCCTAAAAAACTCTTAAAAATCATAGAAAACCCCAAAAAATCCTAAAACACTAAAAACAACCCTAAAATTTCCTAAAAACCCTTAAAACCTTAAAAAAACCCTAAAAACTCTAAAAACCCTAAAAATGCTAAAAACCCTAGAAAAAACACTAAAAACCCAAGAAAACCCTAAAAATCCTAAAATTCCTAGAAAAATCCTAAAAACCGTAGCAAACCCTAAAAAATCCTAGAAAACCCTAGAAAACCCTAAAAACTACCTAAAACCCCCTAAAAACCCTAGAAAACCATAAAAAACTTTAAAAAACCCTAAAAACTCTAAGAAACTCTAAAAACCCTAAAAACACTAAAAAACTCTCAAAACCACTAGAAAACCCTAAAAAACCCTAACAACCCTAGAAAACCACAAAAAACATAGAAAACCCTAAAAAACACTAAAACTGCTAGAGAATCCTAAAAACTCCTAAAAAACCCTAAAAATCCTACAAAATCCTAAAAACCCTAGAGAACCTTAAAATCTCTAGAAAACCCTAAAAAACCCTAAAAACCCTAGAAAAAATAAAAACCTAGAAAACGCTGAAAAAAACCATAAAAAAGCCTAGAAAACCCTAACAACCCTAGAAAAACCTAAAAAATCGTAGGGATTTTTAGGGTATTTAAGCGTTTTCTAGGGTTTTTATGGTTTTCTAGGGTTTTCTAGTATTTTCTAGGGTTTTCTAGTATTTTCTAGGGTTTTCTAGTGTTTTCTAGTGTTTTCTAGGGTTTTCTAGGATTTTTAGGAGTTTCTAGGGTTTTCTAGGGTTTTGAGGGTTTTCTAGGATTTTTAGGGTTTTCTAGAATTTTTAGGGTTTTCTAGGATTTTCTCGGGTTTTTAGTGATTTTTAGGATTTTTAGTGTTTTTTAGGGTTTTCTATGATTCTTAGGTTTTTTAGCATTTTCTAAGGTTTTCTAGGATATTTTACGGTTTTCTAGGATTTTTTGGAATTTTTTTAGGCTTTTTAGAGTTCTAAGAGTTTTTTAGGGTTTTCTTGAGTTTTTTAGGATTTTCTAGAGTTGTTAGAGTTTTTTAGGGTTTTCTAGTGTTTTTAGCGTTTTCTAGGCTTTTTTAGGGATTTCTAGGCCTTTTTTAGGTTTTCTAGGGTTTTGTAGCATTTTCTAAGTTTGTAGTTTTTTGGTGTTTTCTAGGATTTTTAGCGTTTTCTTGGTGTTTTTTTAGATTTTTTAGCATTTTTAGGATTTTCTAGAGTTTTCTAAAGTTTTTTATGGTTTTCTAGGGTTTTTAGGGTTTTCTAGGGCTTTTAGGGTTTTTTGGGTTTTCTAGGATATTCTAGGATTTTATAGGGTTCTTTAGGGTTTTCTAGGATTTTTAGTATTTTTTAGGGTTTTCTTGAGTTTTTTAGGATTTTCTAGGGTTGTTAGGGTTTTCTAGTGTTTTCTAGGGTTTTTTATGGATTTCTAAAGTTTTTTAGGTTTTTTACGGTTTTTTAGGATTTTATAGATTTTTTTTAGGTTTTTAGGGTTTTCTAGGATTTTTAGGATTTTCTAGGGTTTTTTAGGGTTTTTAGTGTTTTTTAGGGTTTTCTAGGATTTTTTTGTGTTTTTAGGGTTTTCTGGTATCTTTTAGCTTTTTTAGGGTTTTCTATGATTTTAGGGTTTTCTAAGGTTTTCTAGGATATTTTACGGTTTTCTAGGGTTTTTTGGGGTTTTTTAGGCTTTTATAGAGTTCTAAGAGTTTTTTAGGGTTTTCTTGAGTTTTTTAGGATTTTCTAGAGTTGTTAGGGTTTTTTAGGGTTTTCTAGGATCTTCAGGGTTTTCTAGGGTTTTTTAGGATTTTTAGTATTTTTTTAGGGTTTTCTAGGACTTTTAGTGTTTTTTAGGATTTTCTAAGGTTTTCTAGGATATTTTACGGTTTTCTAGGGTTTTTGGTGTTTTTTAGGCTTTTTAGAGTTCTAAGTGTTTTTTAGGGTTTTCTTGAGTTTTTTAGGATTTTCTAGAGTTGTTAGAGTTTTTTAGGGTTTTCTAGGGTTTTTAGGGTTTTCTAGGGTTTTTTAAGGTTTTTAGTGTTTTTTAGGGTTTTCTAGGACTTTTAGTGTTTTTTAGGGTTTTCTAGTATCTTTTAGCTTTTTTAGGCTTTTCTATGATTCTTAGGGTTTTCTAAGGTTTTCTAGGATATTTTACGATTTTCTAGGGTTTTTTGGGATGTTTTAGGCTTTTTTAGCGTTCTAAGAGTTTTTTTAGGGTTTTCTTGAGTTTTTTCGGATTTTCTAGAGTTGTTAGAGTTTTTTAGAGTTTTTTAGGGTTTTTCTAGGGTTTTTAGGATTTTCAAGGGTTTTTAGGATTTTCTAGGATTTTCTAGGATTTTCTAGGGTTTTTCTAGAGTTTTTAGGATTTTTTAGGGTTTTCAAGGGTTTCTTAGGTTTTTTAGGGTTTTCTAGGATTTTTAGTGTTTTTTAGGGTTTTCTTGAGTTATTTAGGATTTTCTAGGGTTGTTAGGGTTTTTTAGGGTTTTTTAGGGATTTCTAAAGGTTTTTAGGGTTTTTTAGGATTTTATAGGTTTTTTTTAGGTTTTTTAGGGTTTTCTAGGATTTTTAGGGTTTTCTAGGGTTTTTAGGGTTGTCTAGGGTTTTTCAGGGTTTTTAGTGTTTTTTAGGGTTTTTAGTGTTTTTTAGGATTTTCTACAGTTTTCTAAATTTTTTTTATGGTTTTCTAGGGTTTTTAGGGGTTTTTAGGGTTTTCTAGGGCTTTTAGTGTTTTTTGGATTTTCTAGGATTTTCTAGGGTTTTTCTAGAGTTTTTAGGATTTTTAGGGTTTTCAAGGGTTTTTTAGGATTTTCTAGGATTTTTAGTGTTTTTTAGGGTTTTCTAGTATTTTTAGGGTTTTCTAGGGTTTTTAGGGTTGTCTAGGATTTTTTAGGGTTTTTAGTGTTTTTTAGGGTTTCCTAGGATTTTTAGTGTTTGTTGGGGTTTTCTAGTATCTTTTAGCTTTTTTAGGGTTTTCTATGATTCTTAGGGTTTTCTAGGATATTTTACGGTTTTCTAGAGTTTTTTGGGGTTTCTTAGGCTTTTTTAGAGTTCTAAGAGTTTTTTAGGGTTTTCTTGAGTTTTTTAGGATTTTCTAGGGTTGTTAGGGTTTTCTAGGGTTTTTTAGGTTTTTTAGGATTTTATAGGTTTTTTTAGGTTTTTTAGGGTTTTCTAGGATTTTTAGCATTTTCTAGTGTTTTTTAGGGTTTTTAGTGTTTTTTAGGATTTTCTAGGATTTTTAGTGTTTTTTAGGGTTTTCTATTATTCTTAGGGTTTTCTAAGGTTTTCTAGGATTTTTAGGATTTTCTAGGGTTTTTTAGGGTTTTTAGTATTTTTTAGGGTTTTCTAGGACTTTTAGTGTTTTTTAGGGTTTTCTAGTATCTTTTAGCTTTTTTAGGGTTTTCTATGATTCTTAGGGTTTTCTAAGGTTTTCAAGGATATTTTACGGTTTTTTAGCGTTTTTTGGGGTTTTTTAGGCTTTTTTTGAGTTCTAAGAGTTTTTTTAGGGTTTTCTTGAGTTTTTTTGGATTTTCTAGAGTTGTTAGAGTTTTTTAGGGTTTTCTAGTGTTTTTAGCGTTTTCTAGGCTTTTTTAGGGATTTCTAGGCCTTTTTTAGGTTTTCTACGGTTTTGTAGCGTTTTCTAAGTTTTGTAGTTTTTTGGTGTTTTCTAGGATTTTTAGGGTTTTCTAGGGTCTTTTAAAGTTTTTTTTTGGATTTTTTAGGATTTTTAGGATTTTCTAGGGTTTTCTAAAGTTTTTTATGGTTTTCTAGAATTTTTAGGGGTTTTTAGGGTTTTCTAGGGATTTTAGGATTTTTTGGGTTTTCTAGGATATTCTAGGATTTTATAGGGTTTTTCTAGAGTTTTTAGGATTTTTTAGGGTTTTCAAGGGGTTTTTTAGGGTTTTTTAGGATTTTCTAGGATTTTTAGTATTTTTTTGGTTTTCTAGGGTTTTTTAGGGATTTCTAAAGTTTTTTAGGTTTATTACGGTTTTTTAGGATTTTATAGGTTTTTTAGGGTTTTCTAGGATTTGTAGGATTTTCTTGGATATTTTAGGGTTTTTAGTGTTTTTTAGGGTTTTCTAGGATTTTTATTGTTTTCAGGGTTTTCTAGTATCTTTTAGCTTTTTTAGGATTTTCTATGATTCTTAGGGTTTTCTAAGGTTTTCTAGGATATTTTACGTTTTTCTAGGGTTTTTTGGGATGTTTTAGGCTTTTTTAGCGTTCTAAGAGTTTTTTTAGGGTTTTCTTGAGTTTTTTCGGATTTTCTAGAGTTGTTAGAGTTTTTTAGAGTTTTTTAGGGTTTTTCTAGGGTTTTTAGGATTTTCAAGGGTTTTTAGGATTTTCTAGGATTTTCTAGGATTTTCTAGGGTTTTTCTAGAGTTTTTAGGATTTTTTAGGGTTTTCAAGGGTTTCTTAGGTTTTTTAGGGTTTTCTAGGATTTTTAGTGTTTTTTAGGGTTTTCTTGAGTTATTTAGGATTTTCTAGGGTTGTTAGGGTTTTTTAGGGTTTTTTAGGGATTTCTAAAGGTTTTTAGGGTTTTTTAGGATTTTATAGGTTTTTTTTAGGTTTTTTAGGGTTTTCTAGGATTTTTAGGGTTTTCTAGGGTTTTTAGGGTTGTCTAGGGTTTTTCAGGGTTTTTAGTGTTTTTTAGGGTTTTTAGTGTTTTTTAGGATTTTCTACAGTTTTCTAAATTTTTTTTATGGTTTTCTAGGGTTTTTAGGGGTTTTTAGGGTTTTCTAGGGCTTTTAGTGTTTTTTGGATTTTCTAGGATTTTCTAGGGTTTTTCTAGAGTTTTTAGGATTTTTAGGGTTTTCAAGGGTTTTTTAGGATTTTCTAGGATTTTTAGTGTTTTTTAGGGTTTTCTAGTATTTTTAGGGTTTTCTAGGGTTTTTAGGGTTGTCTAGGATTTTTTAGGGTTTTTAGTGTTTTTTAGGGTTTCCTAGGATTTTTAGTGTTTGTTGGGGTTTTCTAGTATCTTTTAGCTTTTTTAGGGTTTTCTATGATTCTTAGGGTTTTCTAGGATATTTTACGGTTTTCTAGAGTTTTTTGGGGTTTCTTAGGCTTTTTTAGAGTTCTAAGAGTTTTTTAGGGTTTTCTTGAGTTTTTAGGATTTTCTAGGGTTGTTAGGGTTTTCTAGGGTTTTTTAGGTTTTTTAGGATTTTATAGGTTTTTTTAGGTTTTTTAGGGTTTTCTAGGATTTTTAGCATTTTCTAGTGTTTTTTAGGGTTTTTAGTGTTTTTTAGGATTTTCTAGGATTTTTAGTGTTTTTTAGGGTTTTCTATTATTCTTAGGGTTTTCTAAGGTTTTCTAGGATTTTTAGGATTTTCTAGGGTTTTTTAGGGTTTTTAGTATTTTTTAGGGTTTTCTAGGACTTTTAGTGTTTTTTAGGGTTTTCTAGTATCTTTTAGCTTTTTTAGGGTTTTCTATGATTCTTAGGGTTTTCTAAGGTTTTCAAGGATATTTTACGGTTTTTTAGCGTTTTTTGGGGTTTTTTAGGCTTTTTTTGAGTTCTAAGAGTTTTTTTAGGGTTTTCTTGAGTTTTTTTGGATTTTCTAGAGTTGTTAGAGTTTTTTAGGGTTTTCTAGTGTTTTTAGCGTTTTCTAGGCTTTTTTAGGGATTTCTAGGCCTTTTTTAGGTTTTCTACGGTTTTGTAGCGTTTTCTAAGTTTTGTAGTTTTTTGGTGTTTTCTAGGATTTTTAGGGTTTTCTAGGGTCTTTTAAAGTTTTTTTTGGATTTTTTAGGATTTTAGGATTTTCTAGGGTTTTCTAAAGTTTTTTATGGTTTTCTAGGGTTTTTAGGGGGTTTTAGGGTTTTCTAAGGGCTTTTAGGGTTTTTTGGGTTTTCTAGGATATTATAAGATTTTATAGGGTTTTTCTAGAGTTTTTAGGATTTTTTATGGTTTTCAAGGGGTTTTTAGTTTTTTAGGATTTTTTAGGGTTTTCAAGGGTTTTTTAGGGTTTTCTAGGATTTTTAGTGTTTTTTAGGGTTTTCTTGAGTTTTTTAGGATTTTCTAGGGTTGTAAGGGTTTTCTAGGGTTTTTTAGGGATTTCTAAAGTTTTTTAGGTTTTTTAGGGTTTTTTAGGATTTTATAGCTTTTTTTAGGTTCTTTAGGGTTTTCTAGGGTTTTTAGGGTTTTCTAGGATTTTTTTTAGGGTTTTTAGTATTTTTTTAGGGTTTTCTAGGATTTTTAGTATTTTTAGGGTTTTCTAGTATCTTTTAGCTTTTTTAGGGTTTTCTATGATTCCTAGGGTTTTCTAAGGTTTTCTAGGATATTTTACGGTTTTCTAGGGTTTTTTGGGGTTTTTTGGGCTTTTTTAGAGTTCTAAGTATTTTTTTTATTGTTTTCTTGAGTTTTTTAGGATTTTCTAGAGTTGTTAGAGTTTTTTAGGGTTTTCTAGGGTTTTTAGGGTTTTCTAGGGTTTTCTAGGATTTTTAGGGTTTTCGTTTTTAGGGTTTTCTAGGGTTTTTTAGGGTTTTCTAGGATTTTGAGTGTTTTTTAGGTTTTTCTAGGATTTTGAGTGTTTTTTAGGTTTTTCTTGTATCTTTTTGCTTTTTTAAGGTTTTCTATGATTCTAAGGGTTTTTTAGGGTTTTCTAAGGTTTTCTAGGATATTTTACGGTTTTCTAGAGTTTTTTGGGGTTTTTTAGGCTTTTTTAGAGTTCTAAGAGTTTTTTTAGGGTTTTCTTGAGTTTTTTTGGATTTTCTAGAGTTGTTAGAGTTTTTTATTGTTTTCTAGGGTTTTTAGGATTTTCTAGGATTTTTTTAGGATTTTTTATGATTTTCTAGGGTTTTTTATGGTTTTCTAGGGTTTTTTAGGGATTTCTAGAGTTTTTTAGGATTCTCTTGGGTCTTTTCGCATTTTCTAGGATTTTGAAGGGTTTTATAGGGTTTCTCGGGTTTAGGGTTTTAGGATTTTTTCGCATTTTCTAGGGTTTTGTAGGGTTTTTTTAGTGTTTTCTGGGTTATTAACAACCCTAAAAATCCCTAAAAAATCCTAAAAAATCCTAAAACCATAGAAAACTCTAAAAAACACTAAAAACCTAAGAAAACCTAAAAACCCTAAAAAACTCTTAAAATAGAAAACCCCAAAAAATCCTAAAACACTAAAAACAACCCTAAAATTTCCTAAAAACCCTTAAAACCTTAAAAAAACCCTAAAAACTCTAAAAACCCTAAAAATGCTAAAAACCCTAGAAAAAACACTAAAAACCCAAGAAAACCCTAAAAATCCTAAAATTCCTAGAAAAATCCTAAAAACCGTAGCAAACCCTAAAAAATCCTAGAAAACCCTAGAAAACCCTAAAAACTACCTAAAACCCCCCTAAAAACCCTAGAAAACCATAAAAAACTTTAAAAAACCCTAAAAAACTCTAAGAAACTCTAAAAACCCTAAAAACACTAAAAAACTCTCAAAACCAC
Organism: Arachis hypogaea; assembly: GCF_003086295.3. NCBI lineage: Eukaryota > Viridiplantae > Streptophyta > Magnoliopsida > Fabales > Fabaceae > Arachis > Arachis hypogaea. The sequence continues at coordinate 545,495 of NW_027255455.1, read as the reverse complement.
TAGAAAACCCTAAAAAACCCTAACAACCCTAGAAAACCACAAAAAACATAGAAAACCCTAAAAAACACTAAAACTGCTAGAGAATCCTAAAAACTCCTAAAAAACCCTAAAAATCCTACAAAATCCTAAAAACCCTAGAAAACCTTAAAAACTCTAGAAAACCCTAAAAAACCCTAAAAACCCTAGAAAAAATAAAAACCTAGAAAACGCTGAAAAAAACCATAAAAAAGCCTAGAAAACCCTAACAACCCTAGAAAAACCTAAAAAATCGTAGGGATTTTTAGGGTATTTAAGCGTTTTCTAGGGTTTTTATGGTTTTCTAGGGTTTTCTAGTATTTTCTAGGGTTTTCTAGTATTTTCTAGGGTTTTCTAGTGTTTTCTAGGGTTTTCTAGGATTTTTAGGAGTTTCTAGGGTTTTCTAGGGTTTTGAGGGTTTTCTAGGATTTTTAGGGTTTTCTAGAATTTTTAGGGTTTTCTAGGATTTTCTCGGGTTTTTAGTGATTTTTAGGATTTTTAGTGTTTTTTAGGGTTTTCTATGATTCTTAGGTTTTTTAGCATTTTCTAAGGTTTTCTAGGATATTTTACGGTTTTCTAGGATTTTTTGGAATTTTTTAGGCTTTTTAGAGTTCTAAGAGTTTTTTAGGGTTTTCTTGAGTTTTTTAGGATTTTCTAGAGTTGTTAGAGTTTTTTAGGGTTTTCTAGTGTTTTTAGCGTTTTCTAGGCTTTTTTAGGGATTTCTAGGCCTTTTTTAGGTTTTCTAGGGTTTTGTAGCATTTTCTAAGTTTGTAGTTTTTTGGTGTTTTCTAGGATTTTTAGCGTTTTCTTGGTGTTTTTTTAGATTTTTTAGGATTTTTAGGATTTTCTAGAGTTTTCTAAAGTTTTTTATGGTTTTCTAGGGTTTTTAGGGTTTTCTAGGGCTTTTAGGGTTTTTTGGGTTTTCTAGGATATTCTAGGATTTTATAGGGTTCTTTAGGGTTTTCTAGGATTTTTAGTATTTTTTAGGGTTTTCTTGAGTTTTTTAGGATTTTCTAGGGTTGTTAGGGTTTTCTAGTGTTTTCTAGGGTTTTTTAGGGATTTCTAAAGTTTTTTAGGTTTTTTACGGTTTTTTAGGATTTTATAGATTTTTTTTAGGTTTTTAGGGTTTTCTAGGATTTTTAGGATTTTCTAGGGTTTTTTAGGGTTTTTAGTGTTTTTTAGGGTTTTCTAGGATTTTTTTGTGTTTTTAGGGTTTTCTGGTATCTTTTAGCTTTTTTAGGGTTTTCTATGATTTTAGGGTTTTCTAAGGTTTTCTAGGATATTTTACGGTTTTCTAGGGTTTTTTGGGGTTTTTTAGGCTTTTATAGAGTTCTAAGAGTTTTTTAGGGTTTTCTTGAGTTTTTTAGGATTTTCTAGAGTTGTTAGGGTTTTTTAGGGTTTTCTAGGATCTTCAGGGTTTTCTAGGGTTTTTTAGGATTTTTAGTGTTTTTTTAGGGTTTTCTAGGACTTTTAGTGTTTTTTAGGATTTTCTAAGGTTTTCTAGGATATTTTACGGTTTTCTAGGGTTTTTGGTGTTTTTTAGGCTTTTTAGAGTTCTAAGTGTTTTTTAGGGTTTTCTTGAGTTTTTTAGGATTTTCTAGAGTTGTTAGAGTTTTTTAGGGTTTTCTAGGGTTTTTAGGGTTTTCTAGGGTTTTTTAAGGTTTTTAGTGTTTTTTAGGGTTTTCTAGGACTTTTAGGGTTTTCTAGTATCTTTTAGCTTTTTTAGGCTTTTCTATGATTCTTAGGGTTTTCTAAGGTTTTCTAGGATATTTTACGATTTTCTAGGGTTTTTTGGGATGTTTTAGGCTTTTTTAGCGTTCTAAGAGTTTTTTTAGGGTTTTCTTGAGTTTTTTCGGATTTTCTAGAGTTGTTAGAGTTTTTTAGAGTTTTTTAGGGTTTTTCTAGGGTTTTTAGGATTTTCAAGGGTTTTTAGGATTTTCTAGGATTTTCTAGGATTTTCTAGGGTTTTTCTAGAGTTTTTAGGATTTTTTAGGGTTTTCAAGGGTTTCTTAGGTTTTTTAGGGTTTTCTAGGATTTTTAGTGTTTTTTAGGGTTTTCTTGAGTTATTTAGGATTTTCTAGGGTTGTTAGGGTTTTTTAGGGTTTTTTAGGGATTTCTAAAGGTTTTTAGGGTTTTTTAGGATTTTATAGGTTTTTTTTAGGTTTTTTAGGGTTTTCTAGGATTTTTAGGGTTTTCTAGGGTTTTTAGGGTTGTCTAGGGTTTTTCAGGGTTTTTAGTGTTTTTTAGGGTTTTTCAGGGTTTTTAGTGTTTTTTAGGATTTTCTACAGTTTTCTAAATTTTTTTTATGGTTTTCTAGGGTTTTTAGGGGTTTTTAGGGTTTTCTAGGGCTTTTAGTGTTTTTTGGATTTTCTAGGATTTTCTAGGGTTTTTCTAGAGTTTTTAGGATTTTTAGGGTTTTCAAGGGTTTTTTAGGATTTTCTAGGATTTTTAGTGTTTTTTAGGGTTTTCTAGTATTTTTAGGGTTTTCTAGGGTTTTTAGGGTTGTCTAGGATTTTTTAGGGTTTTTAGTGTTTTTTAGGGTTTCCTAGGATTTTTAGTGTTTGTTGGGGTTTTCTAGTATCTTTTAGCTTTTTTAGGGTTTTCTATGATTCTTAGGGTTTTCTAGGATATTTTACGGTTTTCTAGAGTTTTTTGGGGTTTCTTAGGCTTTTTTAGAGTTCTAAGAGTTTTTTAGGGTTTTCTTGAGTTTTTTAGGATTTTCTAGGGTTGTTAGGGTTTTCTAGGGTTTTTTAGGTTTTTTAGGATTTTATAGGTTTTTTTAGGTTTTTTAGGGTTTTCTAGGATTTTTAGCATTTTCTAGTGTTTTTTAGGGTTTTTAGTGTTTTTTAGGATTTTCTAGGATTTTTAGTGTTTTTTAGGGTTTTCTATTATTCTTAGGGTTTTCTAAGGTTTTCTAGGATTTTTAGGATTTTCTAGGGTTTTTTAGGGTTTTTAGTATTTTTTAGGGTTTTCTAGGACTTTTAGTGTTTTTTAGGGTTTTCTAGTATCTTTTAGCTTTTTTAGGGTTTTCTATGATTCTTAGGGTTTTCTAAGGTTTTCAAGGATATTTTACGGTTTTTTAGCGTTTTTTGGGGTTTTTTAGGCTTTTTTTGAGTTCTAAGAGTTTTTTTAGGGTTTTCTTGAGTTTTTTTGGATTTTCTAGAGTTGTTAGAGTTTTTTAGGGTTTTCTAGTGTTTTTAGCGTTTTCTAGGCTTTTTTAGGGATTTCTAGGCCTTTTTTAGGTTTTCTACGGTTTTGTAGCGTTTTCTAAGTTTTGTAGTTTTTTGGTGTTTTCTAGGATTTTTAGGGTTTTCTAGGGTCTTTTAAAGTTTTTTTTTGGATTTTTTAGGATTTTTAGGATTTTCTAGGGTTTTCTAAAGTTTTTTATGGTTTTCTAGAATTTTTAGGGGTTTTTAGGGTTTTCTAGGGATTTTAGGATTTTTTGGGTTTTCTAGGATATTCTAGGATTTTATAGGGTTTTTCTAGAGTTTTTAGGATTTTTTAGGGTTTTCAAGGGGTTTTTTAGGGTTTTTTAGGATTTTCTAGGATTTTTAGTATTTTTTTGGTTTTCTAGGGTTTTTTAGGGATTTCTAAAGTTTTTTAGGTTTATTACGGTTTTTTAGGATTTTATAGGTTTTTTAGGGTTTTCTAGGATTTGTAGGATTTTCTTGGATATTTTAGGGTTTTTAGTGTTTTTTAGGGTTTTCTAGGATTTTTATTGTTTTCAGGGTTTTCTAGTATCTTTTAGCTTTTTTAGGATTTTCTATGATTCTTAGGGTTTTCTAAGGTTTTCTAGGATATTTTACGTTTTTCTAGGGTTTTTTGGGGTTTTTTAGGCTTTTTTAGAGTTCTAAGAGTTTTTTAGGATTTTCTTGAGTTTTTTAGGATTTTCTAGAGTTGTTAGAGTTTTTTAGGGTTTTCTAGTGTTTTTAGCGTTTTCTAGGCTTTTTTAGGAATTTCTAGGCCTTGTTTAGGTTTTCTAGGGTTTTGTAGCGTTTTCTAAGTTTTGTAGTTTTTTAGTATTTTCTAGGATTTTTAGGGTTTTCTAGGGTCTTTTAAAGTTTTTTTGGATTTTTTAGGATTTTTAGGATTTTCTAGGGTTTTCTAAAGTTTTTTATGATTTTCTAGGATTTTTAGAGGTTTTTAGGGTTTTCTAGGGCTTTTAGGATTTTTTGGGTTTTCTAGGTTTTTCTAGGTTTTTCTAGGATTTTCTAGAGTTTTTAGGATTTTTTAGGGTTTTCAAAGGTTTTTTAGGGTCTTTTAGGGTTTTCTAGGATTTTTGGTGTTTTTTAGGATTTTCTTGAGTTTTTTAGGATTTTCTAGGGTTGTAATAGTTTTCTAAGGTTTTTTAGGGATTTCTAAAGTGTTTTAGGTTTTTTGGGTTTTTTAGGATTTTATAGCTTTTTTTAGGTTCTTTAGGGTTTTCTAGGGTTTTCTAGGGTTTTTTTGAGTTTTTAGTGTTTTTAGGGTTTTCTAGGATTTTTAGTATTTTTTAGGGTTTTCTAGTATCTTTTAGCTTTTTTAGGGTTTTCTATGATTCCTAGGGTTTTCTAAGGTTTTCTAGGATATTTTTCGGTTTTCTAGGGTTTTTTGGGGTTTTTTGGACTTTTTTCGAGTTCTAAGTATTTTTTTAGGATTTTCTTGAGTTTTTAAGGATTTTCTAGAGTTGTTAGAGTTTTTTAGGGTTTTCTAGGGTTTTCTAGGATTTTTAGGGTTTTCTACAGTTTTTAGGGTTTTCTAGGGTTTTTTAGGGTTTTTAGTTTTTTTTAGGGTTTTCTAGGATTTTGAGTGTTTTTTAGGTTTTTCTTGTATCTTTTAGCTTTTTTAAGGTTTTCTATGATTCTAAGGGTTTTTTAGGGTTTTCTAGGATATTTTACGGTTTTCTAGAGTTTTTTGGGGTTTTTTAGGCTTTTTTAGAGTTCTAAGAGTTTTTTTAGGGTTTTCCTGAGTTTTTTAGGATTTTCTAGAGTTGTTAGAGATTTTTAGGGTTTTCTAGGGTTTTTAGGGTTTTCTAGGATTTTCTAGGATTTTTAGGGTTTTCCAGGATTTTTAGGATTTTCCAGGGTTTTTTAGGGTTTTTAGTGTTTTTTAGAGTTTTCTAGGATTTTTAGTGTTTTTTAGGGTTTTCTTGTATCTTTTAGCATTTTTAGGGTTTTCTATGATTCTTAGGATTTTTTTAGGATTTTCTAAGGTTTTCTAGGATATTTTACGGTTTTCTAGGGTTTAGGGTTTAGGGTTTAGGCTTTTAAGAGTTTTTTAGCCTTCTTGAGTTTTTTAGGATTTTCTAGAGTTGTTAGAGTTTTTTATATTGTTTTCTAGGATTTTTAGGGTTTTCTAGGATTTTTTTAGGATTTTTAGGGTTTTTTTTAGGTTTTTTATGGTTTTCTAGGGTTTTTTAGAGATTTCTAGAGTTTTTTAGGATTCTCTTGGGTCTTTTCGTGTTTTCTAGGATTTTGAAGGGTTTTATAGGGTTTCTCGGGTTTAGGATTTTTTCGCATTTTCTAGGGTTTTGTAGGGTTTTTTAGTTTTTTTCTAAAAAACCCAAAAAATCCTAAAAAATCCTAGAAACCCCTAAAAAACCCTTAAAACCATAAAAAATCCTAGAAAACACTAAAAACCCTAAAAAACACTAAAAACCCTAGATCTAAAAACCTAAAAAATACTAGAAAACCCTAAAAAATTCTAAAACCATAGAAAACTCTAAAAAACACTAAAAACCTAAGAAAAACCTAAAAACCCGAAAAAACTCTTAAAAATCATAGGAAACCCCAAAAAATCCTAAACACTAAAAACAACCCTAAAATTTCCTAAAAACCCTTAAAACCTTAAAAAACCCTAAAAACTCTAAAAACCCTAAAAATGCTAAAAACCCTAGGAAACACTAAAAACCCAAGAAAATCCTAAAAATCCTAAAATTCCTAGAAAAGCCCTAAAAACCGTAGCAAACCCTAAAAAATCCTAGAAAATCCTAGAAAACCCTAAAAACTCCCTAAAACCCCCTAAAAACCCTAGAAAACCATAAAAAACTCTAAGAAACCCTAAAAACCCTAAAAACACTAAAAAACTCTCAAAACCACTAGAAAACCCTAAAAAACCCTAAAGACCCTAGAAAACCACAAAAAACCTAGAAAACCCTAAAAAACACTAAAACCCCTAGAGAATCCTAAAAACTCCTAAAAAACCCTAAAAATCCTACAAAATCCTAAAAACACTAGAAAACCTTAAAAACTCTAGAAAACCCTAAAAAACCCTAAAAACCCTAGAAAAAATAAAAACCTAGAAAACGCTGAAAAAAACCATAAAAAGCCTAGAAAACCCTAACAACCCTAGAAAAACCTAAAAAACCGTAGGGATTTTTAGGGTATTTAAGCGTTTTCTAGGGTTTTTTATGATTTTCTAGGATTTTCTAGTATTTTCTAGGGTTTTCTAGTGTTTTCTAGGGTTTTCTAGAATTTTTAGGAGTTTCTAGGGTTTTCTAGGGTTTTTAGGGTTTTCTAGGGTTTTCTAGGATTTTTTGGGGTTTTTTAGGCTTTTTAGGGTTTTCTAGGGTTTTATCTGGTTTTTAGTGATTTTTAGGATTTTTAGTTTTTTAGGGTTTTCTATGATTCTTAGGGTTTTTTAGGGTTTTCTAAGGTTTTCTAGGATATTTTACCGTTTTCTAGGATTTTTTGGGGTTTTTTAGGCTTTTTAGAGTTCTAAGAGTTTTTAGGGTTTTCTTGAGTTTTTTAGGATTTTCTAGAGTTGTTAGAGTTTTTTAGGGTTTTCTAGTGTTTTTAGCGTTTTCTAGGCTTTTTTAGGGATTTCTAGGACTTTTTTAGGTTTTCTAGGGTTTTGTAGCGTTTTCTAAGTTTTGTAGTTTTTTGGTTTTCTAGGATTTTTAGCGTTTTCTAGCGTTTTCTTGGTGTTTTTTTTGGATTCTTTAGGATTTTTAGGATTTTCTAGGGTTTTCTAAAGTTTTTTATGATTTTCTAGGATTTTTAGGGGTTTCTAGGGCTTTTAGGGTTTTTTGGTTTTTCTAGGATTTTCTAGGATATTCTAGGGTTTTCTCGTTTTTAGGATTTTTTAGGGTTTTCAAGGGTTTTTTAGGGTTTTCTAGGATTTTTAGTGTTTTTTAGGGTTTTCTTGAGTTTTTTTTGGATTTTCTAGGGTTGTAAGGGTTTTCTAGGGTTTTTTAGGGATTTCTAAAGTTTTTTAGGTTTTTTAGGGTTTTTTAGGATTTTATAGCTTTTTTTTAGGTTCTTTAGGGTTTTCTAGGGTTTTTAGGGTTTTCTAGGATTTTTTTAGGGTTTTTAGTATTTTTTTAGGGTTTTCTAGGATTTTTAGTATTTTTAGGGTTTTCTAGTATCTTTTAGCTTTTTTAGGGTTTTCTATGATTCCTAGGGTTTTCTAAGGTTTTCTAGGATATTTTACGGTTTTCTAGGGTTTTTTGGGGTTTTTTGGGCTTTTTTAGAGTTCTAAGTATTTTTTTTATTGTTTTCTTGAGTTTTTTAGGATTTTCTAGAGTTGTTAGAGTTTTTTAGGGTTTTCTAGGGTTTTTAGGGTTTTCTAGGGTTTTCTAGGATTTTTAGGGTTTTCGTTTTTTGGGTTTTCTAGGGTTTTTTAGGGTTTTCTAGGATTTTGAGTGTTTTTTAGGTTTTTCTAGGATTTTGAGTGTTTTTTAGGTTTTTCTTGTATCTTTTTGCTTTTTTCAGGTTTTCTATGATTCTAAGGGTTTTTTAGGGTTTTCTAAGGTTTTCTAGGATATTTTACGGTTTTCTAGAGTTTTTTGGGGTTTTTTAGGCTTTTTTAGAGTTCTAAGAGTTTTTTTACGGTTTTCTTGAGTTTTTTTGGATTTTCTAGAGTTGTTAGAGTTTTTTATTGTTTTCTAGGGTTTTTAGGATTTTCTAGGATTTTTTTAGGATTTTTTATGATTTTTTAGGGTTTTTTATGGTTTTCTAGGGTTTTTTAGGGATTTCTAGAGTTTTTTAGGATTCTCTTGGGTCTTTTCGCATTTTCTAGGATTTTGAAGGGTTTTATAGGGTTTCTCGGGTTTAGGGTTTTAGGATTTTTTCGCATTTTCTAGGGTTTTGTAGGGTTTTTTTAGTGTTTTCTAAGGGTTATTAACAACCCTAAAAATCCCTAAAAAATCCTAAAAAAATCCTAGACCCTAAAAAACCCAAAAAATCCTAAAAAAATGCTAGAAACCCCTAAAAAATCCTAAAACCATAGAAAACTCTAAAAAACACTAAAAACCTAAGAAAACCTAAAAACCCTAAAAAACTCTTAAAAATCATAGAAAACCCCAAAAAATCCTAAAACACTAAAAACAACCCTAAAATTTCCTAAAAACCCTTAAAACCTTAAAAAAACCCTAAAAACTCTAAAAACCCTAAAAATGCTAAAAACCCTAGAAAAAACACTAAAAACCCAAGAAAACCCTAAAAATCCTAAAATTCCTAGAAAAATCCTAAAAACCGTAGCAAACCCTAAAAAATCCTAGAAAACCCTAGAAAACCCTAAAAACTACCTAAAACCCCCCTAAAAACCCTAGAAAACCATAAAAAACTTTAAAAAACCCTAAAAAACTCTAAGAAACTCTAAAAACCCTAAAAACACTAAAAAACTCTCAAAACCACTAGAAAACCCTAAAAAACCCTAACAACCCTAGAAAACCACAAAAAACATAGAAAACCCTAAAAAACACTAAAACTGCTAGAGAATCCTAAAAACTCCTAAAAAACCCTAAAAATCCTACAAAATCCTAAAAACCCTAGAAAACCTTAAAAACTCTAGAAAACCCTAAAAAACCCTAAAACCCTAGAAAAAATAAAAACCTAGAAAACGCTGAAAAAAACCATAAAAAAGCCTAGAAAACCCTAACAACCCTAGAAAAACCTAAAAAATCGTAGGGATTTTTAGGGTATTTAAGCGTTTTCTAGGGTTTTTATGGTTTTCTAGGGTTTTCTAGTATTTTCTAGGGTTTTCTAGTATTTTCTAGGGTTTTCTAGTGTTTTCTAGTGTTTTCTAGGGTTTTCTAGGATTTTTAGGAGTTTCTAGGGTTTTCTAGGGTTTTGAGGGTTTTCTAGGATTTTTAGGGTTTTCTAGAATTTTTAGGGTTTTCTAGGATTTTCTCGGGTTTTTAGTGATTTTTAGGATTTTTAGTGTTTTTTAGGGTTTTCTATGATTCTTAGGTTTTTTAGCATTTTCTAAGGTTTTCTAGGATATTTTACGGTTTTCTAGGATTTTTTGGAATTTTTTAGGCTTTTTAGAGTTCTAAGAGTTTTTTAGGGTTTTCTTGAGTTTTTTAGGATTTTCTAGAGTTGTTAGAGTTTTTTAGGGTTTTCTAGTGTTTTTAGCGTTTTCTAGGCTTTTTTAGGGATTTCTAGGCCTTTTTTAGGTTTTCTAGGGTTTTGTAGCATTTTCTAAGTTTGTAGTTTTTTGGTGTTTTCTAGGATTTTTAGCGTTTTCTTGGTGTTTTTTTAGATTTTTTAGGATTTTTAAAATTTTCTAGAGTTTTCTAAAGTTTTTTATGGTTTTCTAGGGTTTTTAGGGTTTTCTAGGGCTTTTAGGGTTTTTTGGGTTTTCTAGGATATTCTAGGATTTTATAGGGTTCTTTAGGGTTTTCTAGGATTTTTAGTATTTTTTAGGGTTTTCTTGAGTTTTTTAGGATTTTCTAGGGTTGTTAGGGTTTTCTAGTGTTTTCTAGGGTTTTTTAGGGATTTCTAAAGTTTTTTAGGTTTTTTACGGTTTTTTAGGATTTTATAGATTTTTTTTAGGTTTTTAGGGTTTTCTAAGATTTTTAGGATTTTCTAGGGTTTTTTAGGGTTTTTAGTGTTTTTTAGGGTTTTCTAGGATTTTTTTGTGTTTTTAGGGTTTTCTGGTATCTTTTAGCTTTTTTAGGGTTTTCTATGATTTTAGGGTTTTCTAAGGTTTTCTAGGATATTTTACGGTTTTCTAGGGTTTTTTGGGGTTTTTTAGGCTTTTATAGAGTTCTAAGAGTTTTTTAGGGTTTTCTTGAGTTTTTTAGGATTTTCTAGAGTTGTTAGAGTTTTTTAGGGTTTTCTAGGATCTTCAGGGTTTTCTAGGGTTTTTTAGGATTTTTAGTGTTTTTTTAGGGTTTTCTAGGACTTTTAGTGTTTTTTAGGATTTTCTAAGGTTTTCTAGGATATTTTACGGTTTCTAGGGTTTTTGGTGTTTTTTAGGCTTTTTAGAGTTCTAAGTGTTTTTTAGGGTTTTCTTGAGTTTTTTAGGATTTTCTAGAGTTGTTAGAGTTTTTTAGGGTTTTCTAGGGTTTTTAGGGTTTTCTAGGGTTTTTTAAGGTTTTTAGTGTTTTTTAGGGTTTTCTAGGACTTTTAGTGTTTTTTAGGGTTTTCTAGTATCTTTTAGCTTTTTTAGGCTTTTCTATGATTCTTAGGGCTTTCTAAGGTTTTCTAGGATATTTTACGATTTTTAGGCTTTTTTAGCGTTCTAAGAGTTTTTTTAGGGTTTTCTTGAGTTTTTTCGGATTTTCTAGAGTTGTTAGAGTTTTTTAGAGTTTTTTAGGGTTTTTCTAGGGTTTTTAGGATTTTCAAGGGTTTTTAGGATTTTCTAGGATTTTCTAGGATTTTCTAGGGTTTTTCTAGAGTTTTTAGGATTTTTTAGGGTTTTCAAGGGTTTCTTAGGTTTTTTAGGGTTTTCTAGGATTTTTAGTGTTTTTTAGGGTTTTCTTGAGTTATTTAGGATTTTCTAGGGTTGTTAGGGTTTTTTAGGGTTTTTTAGGGATTTCTAAAGGTTTTTAGGGTTTTTTAGGATTTTATAGGTTTTTTTTAGGTTTTTTAGGGTTTTCTAGGATTTTTAGGGTTTTCTAGGGTTTTTAGGGTTGTCTAGGGTTTTTCAGGGTTTTTAGTGTTTTTTAGGGTTTTTCAGGGTTTTTAGTGTTTTTTAGGATTTTCTACAGTTTTCTAAATTTTTTTTATGGTTTTCTAGGGTTTTTAGGGGTTTTTAGGGTTTTCTAGGGCTTTTAGTGTTTTTTGGATTTTCTAGGATTTTCTAGGGTTTTTCTAGAGTTTTTAGGATTTTTAGGGTTTTCAAGGGTTTTTTAGGATTTTCTAGGATTTTTAGTGTTTTTTAGGGTTTTCTAGTATTTTTAGGGTTTTCTAGGGTTTTTAGGGTTGTCTAGGATTTTTTAGGGTTTTTAGTGTTTTTTAGGGTTTCCTAGGATTTTTAGTGTTTGTTGGGGTTTTCTAGTATCTTTTAGCTTTTTTAGGGTTTTCTATGATTCTTAGGGTTTTCTAGGATATTTTACGGTTTTCTAGAGTTTTTTGGGGTTTCTTAGGCTTTTTTAGAGTTCTAAGAGTTTTTTAGGGTTTTCTTGAGTTTTTTAGGATTTTCTAGGGTTGTTAGGGTTTTCTAGGGTTTTTTAGGTTTTTTAGGATTTTATAGGTTTTTTTAGGTTTTTTAGGGTTTTCTAGGATTTTTAGCATTTTCTAGTGTTTTTTAGGGTTTTTAGTGTTTTTTAGGATTTTCTAGGATTTTTAGTGTTTTTTAGGGTTTTCTATTATTCTTAGGGTTTTCTAAGGTTTTCTAGGATTTTTAGGATTTTCTAGGGTTTTTTAGGGTTTTTAGTATTTTTTAGGGTTTTCTAGGACTTTTAGTGTTTTTTAGGGTTTTCTAGTATCTTTTAGCTTTTTTAGGGTTTTCTATGATTCTTAGGGTTTTCTAAGGTTTTCAAGGATATTTTACGGTTTTTTAGCGTTTTTTGGGGTTTTTTAGGCTTTTTTTGAGTTCTAAGAGTTTTTTTAGGGTTTTCTTGAGTTTTTTTGGATTTTCTAGAGTTGTTAGCGTTTTTTAGGGTTTTCTAGTGTTTTTAGCGTTTTCTAGGCTTTTTTAGGGATTTCTAGGCCTTTTTTAGGTTTTCTACGGTTTTGTAGCGTTTTCTAAGTTTTGTAGTTTTTTGGTGTTTTCTAGGATTTTTAGGGTTTTCTAGGGTCTTTTAAAGTTTTTTTTGGATTTTTTAGGATTTTAGGATTTTCTAGGGTTTTCTAAAGTTTTTTATGGTTTTCTAGGGTTTTTAGGGGGTTTTAGGGTTTTCTAAGGGCTTTTAGGGTTTTTTGGGTTTTCTAGGATATTATAAGATTTTATAGGGTTTTTCTAGAGTTTTTAGGATTTTTTATGGTTTTCAAGGGGTTTTTAGTTTTTTAGGATTTTTTAGGGTTTTCAAGGGTTTTTTAGGGTTTTCTAGGATTTTTAGTGTTTTTTAGGGTTTTCTTGAGTTTTTTAGGATTTTCTAGGGTTGTAAGGGTTTTCTAGGGTTTTTTAGGGATTTCTAAAGTTTTTTAGGTTTTTTAGGGTTTTTTAGGATTTTATAGCTTTTTTTTAGGTTCTTTAGGGTTTTCTAGGGTTTTTAGGGTTTTCTAGGATTTTTTTAGGGTTTTTAGTATTTTTTAGGGTTTTCTAGGATTTTTAGTATTTTTTAGGGTTTTCTAGTATCTTTTAGCTTTTTTAGGGTTTTCTATGATTCCTAGGGTTTTCTAAGGTTTTCTAGGATATTTTACGGTTTTCTAGGGTTTTTTGGGGTTTTTTGGGCTTTTTTAGAGTTCTAAGTATTTTTTTTATTGTTTTCTTGAGTTTTTTAGGATTTTCTAGAGTTGTTAGAGTTTTTTAGGGTTTTCTAGGGTTTTTAGGGTTTTCTAGGGTTTTCTAGGATTTTTAGGGTTTTCGTTTTTAGGGTTTTCTAGGGTTTTTTAGGGTTTTCTAGGATTTTGAGTGTTTTTTAGGTTTTTCTAGGATTTTGAGTGTTTTTTAGGTTTTTCTTGTATCTTTTTGCTTTTTTAAGGTTTTCTATGATTCTAAGGGTTTTTTAGGGTTTTCTAAGGTTTTCTAGGATATTTTACGGTTTTCTAGAGTTTTTTGGGGTTTTTTAGGCTTTTTTAGAGTTCTAAGAGTTTTTTTACGGTTTTCTTGAGTTTTTTTGGATTTTCTAGAGTTGTTAGAGTTTTTTATTGTTTTCTAGGGTTTTTAGGATTTTCTAGGATTTTTTTAGGATTTTTTATGATTTTCTAGGGTTTTTTATGGTTTTCTAGGGTTTTTTAGGGATTTCTAGAGTTTTTTAGGATTCTCTTGGGTCTTTTCGCATTTTCTAGGATTTTGAAGGGTTTTATAGGGTTTCTCGGGTTTAGGGTTTTAGGATTTTTTCGCATTTTCTAGGGTTTTGTAGGGTTTTTTTAGTGTTTTCTGGGTTATTAACAACCCTAAAAATCCCTAAAAAATCCTAAAAAATCCTAAAACCATAGAAAACTCTAAAAAACACTAAAAACCTAAGAAAACCTAAAAACCCTAAAAAACTCTTAAAATAGAAAACCCCAAAAAATCCTAAAACACTAAAAACAACCCTAAAATTTCCTAAAAACCCTTAAAACCTTAAAAAAACCCTAAAAACTCTAAAAACCCTAAAAATGCTAAAAACCCTAGAAAAAACACTAAAAACCCAAGAAAACCCTAAAAATCCTAAAATTCCTAGAAAAATCCTAAAAACCGTAGCAAACCCTAAAAAATCCTAGAAAACCCTAGAAAACCCTAAAAACTACCTAAAACCCCCTAAAAACCCTAGAAAACCATAAAAAACTTTAAAAAACCCTAAAAAACTCTAAGAAACTCTAAAAACCCTAAAAACACTAAAAAACTCTCAAAACCACTAGAAAACCCTAAAAAACCCTAACAACCCTAGAAAACCACAAAAAACATAGAAAACCCTAAAAAACACTAAAACTGCTAGAGAATCCTAAAAACTCCTAAAAAACCCTAAAAATCCTACAAAATCCTAAAAACCCTAGAAAACCTTAAAAACTCTAGAAAACCCTAAAAAACCCTAAAAACCCTAGAAAAAATAAAAACCTAGAAAACGCTGAAAAAAACCATAAAAAAGCCTAGAAAACCCTAACAACCCTAGAAAAACCTAAAAAATCGTAGGGATTTTTAGGGTATTTAAGCGTTTTCTAGGGTTTTTATGGTTTTCTAGGGTTTTCTAGTATTTTCTAGGGTTTTCTAGTATTTTCTAGGGTTTTCTAGTGTTTTCTAGTGTTTTCTAGGGTTTTCTAGGATTTTTAGGAGTTTCTAGGGTTTTCTAGGGTTTTGAGGGTTTTCTAGGATTTTTAGGGTTTTCTAGAATTTTTAGGGTTTTCTAGGATTTTCTCGGGTTTTTAGTGATTTTTAGGATTTTTAGTGTTTTTTAGGGTTTTCTATGATTCTTAGGTTTTTTAGCATTTTCTAAGGTTTTCTAGGATATTTTACGGTTTTCTAGGATTTTTTGGAATTTTTTAGGCTTTTTAGAGTTCTAAGAGTTTTTTAGGGTTTTCTTGAGTTTTTTAGGATTTTCTAGAGTTGTTAGAGTTTTTTAGGGTTTTCTAGTGTTTTTAGCGTTTTCTAGGCTTTTTTAGGGATTTCTAGGCCTTTTTTAGGTTTTCTAGGGTTTTGTAGCATTTTCTAAGTTTGTAGTTTTTTGGTGTTTTCTAGGATTTTTAGCGTTTTCTTGGTGTTTTTTTAGATTTTTTAGGATTTTTAGGATTTTCTAGAGTTTTCTAAAGTTTTTTATGGTTTTCTAGGGTTTTTAGGGTTTTCTAGGGCTTTTAGGGTTTTTTGGGTTTTCTAGGATATTCTAGGATTTTATAGGGTTCTTTAGGGTTTTCTAGGATTTTTAGTATTTTTTAGGGTTTTCTTGAGTTTTTTAGGATTTTCTAGGGTTGTTAGGGTTTTCTAGTGTTTTCTAGGGTTTTTTAGGGATTTCTAAAGTTTTTTAGGTTTTTTACGGTTTTTTAGGATTTTATAGATTTTTTTTAGGTTTTTAGGGTTTTCTAGGATTTTTAGGATTTTCTAGGGTTTTTTAGGGTTTTTAGTGTTTTTTAGGGTTTTCTAGGATTTTTTTGTGTTTTTAGGGTTTTCTGGTATCTTTTAGCTTTTTTAGGGTTTTCTATGATTTTAGGGTTTTCTAAGGTTTTCTAGGATATTTTACGGTTTTCTAGGGTTTTTTGGGGTTTTTTAGGCTTTTATAGAGTTCTAAGAGTTTTTTAGGGTTTTCTTGAGTTTTTTAGGATTTTCTAGAGTTGTTAGGGTTTTTTAGGGTTTTCTAGGATCTTCAGGGTTTTCTAGGGTTTTTTAGGATTTTTAGTGTTTTTTTAGGGTTTTCTAGGACTTTTAGTGTTTTTTAGGATTTTCTAAGGTTTTCTAGGATATTTTACGGTTTTCTAGGGTTTTTGGTGTTTTTTAGGCTTTTTAGAGTTCTAAGTGTTTTTTAGGGTTTTCTTGAGTTTTTTAGGATTTTCTAGAGTTGTTAGAGTTTTTTAGGGTTTTCTAGGGTTTTTAGGGTTTTCTAGGGTTTTTTAAGGTTTTTAGTGTTTTTTAGGGTTTTCTAGGACTTTTAGGGTTTTCTAGTATCTTTTAGCTTTTTTAGGCTTTTCTATGATTCTTAGGGTTTTCTAAGGTTTTCTAGGATATTTTACGATTTTCTAGGGTTTTTTGGGATGTTTTAGGCTTTTTTAGCGTTCTAAGAGTTTTTTTAGGGTTTTCTTGAGTTTTTTCGGATTTTCTAGAGTTGTTAGAGTTTTTTAGAGTTTTTTAGGGTTTTTCTAGGGTTTTTAGGATTTTCAAGGGTTTTTAGGATTTTCTAGGATTTTCTAGGATTTTCTAGGGTTTTTCTAGAGTTTTTAGGATTTTTTAGGGTTTTCAAGGGTTTCTTAGGTTTTTTAGGGTTTTCTAGGATTTTTAGTGTTTTTTAGGGTTTTCTTGAGTTATTTAGGATTTTCTAGGGTTGTTAGGGTTTTTTAGGGTTTTTTAGGGATTTCTAAAGGTTTTTAGGGTTTTTTAGGATTTTATAGGTTTTTTTTAGGTTTTTTAGGGTTTTCTAGGATTTTTAGGGTTTTCTAGGGTTTTTAGGGTTGTCTAGGGTTTTTCAGGGTTTTTAGTGTTTTTTAGGGTTTTTCAGGGTTTTTAGTGTTTTTTAGGATTTTCTACAGTTTTCTAAATTTTTTTTATGGTTTTCTAGGGTTTTTAGGGGTTTTTAGGGTTTTCTAGGGCTTTTAGTGTTTTTTGGATTTTCTAGGATTTTCTAGGGTTTTTCTAGAGTTTTTAGGATTTTTAGGGTTTTCAAGGGTTTTTTAGGATTTTCTAGGATTTTTAGTGTTTTTTAGGGTTTTCTAGTATTTTTAGGGTTTTCTAGGGTTTTTAGGGTTGTCTAGGATTTTTTAGGGTTTTTAGTGTTTTTTAGGGTTTCCTAGGATTTTTAGTGTTTGTTGGGGTTTTCTAGTATCTTTTAGCTTTTTTAGGGTTTTCTATGATTCTTAGGGTTTTCTAGGATATTTTACGGTTTTCTAGAGTTTTTTGGGGTTTCTTAGGCTTTTTTAGAGTTCTAAGAGTTTTTTAGGGTTTTCTTGAGTTTTTTAGGATTTTCTAGGGTTGTTAGGGTTTTCTAGGGTTTTTTAGGTTTTTTAGGATTTTATAGGTTTTTTTAGGTTTTTTAGGGTTTTCTAGGATTTTTAGCATTTTCTAGTGTTTTTTAGGGTTTTTAGTGTTTTTTAGGATTTTCTAGGATTTTTAGTGTTTTTTAGGGTTTTCTATTATTCTTAGGGTTTTCTAAGGTTTTCTAGGATTTTTAGGATTTTCTAGGGTTTTTTAGGGTTTTTAGTATTTTTTAGGGTTTTCTAGGACTTTTAGTGTTTTTTAGGGTTTTCTAGTATCTTTTAGCTTTTTTAGGGTTTTCTATGATTCTTAGGGTTTTCTAAGGTTTTCAAGGATATTTTACGGTTTTTTAGCGTTTTTTGGGGTTTTTTAGGCTTTTTTTGAGTTCTAAGAGTTTTTTTAGGGTTTTCTTGAGTTTTTTTGGATTTTCTAGAGTTGTTAGAGTTTTTTAGGGTTTTCTAGTGTTTTTAGCGTTTTCTAGGCTTTTTTAGGGATTTCTAGGCCTTTTTTAGGTTTTCTACGGTTTTGTAGCGTTTTCTAAGTTTTGTAGTTTTTTGGTGTTTTCTAGGATTTTTAGGGTTTTCTAGGGTCTTTTAAAGTTTTTTTTTGGATTTTTTAGGATTTTTAGGATTTTCTAGGGTTTTCTAAAGTTTTTTATGGTTTTCTAGAATTTTTAGGGGTTTTTAGGGTTTTCTAGGGATTTTAGGATTTTTTGGGTTTTCTAGGATATTCTAGGATTTTATAGGGTTTTTCTAGAGTTTTTAGGATTTTTTAGGGTTTTCAAGGGGTTTTTTAGGGTTTTTTAGGATTTTCTAGGATTTTTAGTATTTTTTTGGTTTTCTAGGGTTTTTTAGGGATTTCTAAAGTTTTTTAGGTTTTTTACGGGTTTTTAGGATTTTATAGGTTTTTTAGGGTTTTCTAGGATTTGTAGGATTTTCTTGGATATTTTAGGGTTTTTAGTGTTTTTTAGGGTTTTCTAGGATTTTTATTGTTTTCAGGGTTTTCTAGTATCTTTTAGCTTTTTTAGAATTTTCTATGATTCTTAGGGTTTTCTAAGGTTTTCTAGGATATTTTACGTTTTTCTAGGGTTTTTTGGGGTTTTTTAGGCTTTTTTAGAGTTCTAAGAGTTTTTTAGGATTTTCTTGAGTTTTTTAGGATTTTCTAGAGTTGTTAGAGTTTTTTAGGGTTTTCTAGTGTTTTTAGCGTTTTCTAGGCTTTTTTAGGAATTTCTAGGCCTTGTTTAGGTTTTCTAGGGTTTTGTAGCGTTTTCTAAGTTTTGTAGTTTTTTAGTATTTTCTAGGATTTTTAGGGTTTTCTAGGGTCTTTTAAAGTTTTTTTGGATTTTTTAGGATTTTTAGGATTTTCTAGGGTTTTCTAAAGTTTTTTATGATTTTCTAGGATTTTTAGAGGTTTTTAGGGTTTTCTAGGGCTTTTAGGATTTTTTGGGTTTTCTAGGTTTTTCTAGGATTTTCTAGGATTTTCTATTTTTAGGGTTTTCAAAGGTTTTTTAGGGTCTTTTAGGGTTTTCTAGGATTTTTGGTGTTTTTTAGGATTTTCTTGAGTTTTTTAGGATTTTCTAGGGTTGTAATAGTTTTCTAAGGTTTTTTAGGGATTTCTAAAGTGTTTTAGGTTTTTTGGGTTTTTTAGGATTTTATAGCTTTTTTTAGGTTCTTTAGGGTTTTCTAGGGTTTTCTAGGGTTTTTTTGAGTTTTTAGTGTTTTTAGGGTTTTCTAGGATTTTTAGTATTTTTTAGGGTTTTCTAGTATCTTTTAGCTTTTTTAGGGTTTTCTATGATTCCTAGGGTTTTCTAAGGTTTTCTAGGATATTTTTCGGTTTTCTAGGGTTTTTTGGGGTTTTTTGGACTTTTTTCGAGTTCTAAGTATTTTTTTAGGATTTTCTTGAGTTTTTAAGGATTTTCTAGAGTTGTTAGAGTTTTTTAGGGTTTTCTAGGGTTTTCTAGGATTTTTAGGGTTTTCTACAGTTTTTAGGGTTTTCTAGGGTTTTTTAGGGTTTTTAGTTTTTTTTAGGGTTTTCTAGGATTTTGAGTGTTTTTTAGGTTTTTCTTGTATCTTTTAGCTTTTTTAAGGTTTTCTATGATTCTAAGGGTTTTTTAGGGTTTTCTAGGATATTTTACGGTTTTCTAGAGTTTTTTGGGGTTTTTTAGGCTTTTTTAGAGTTCTAAGAGTTTTTTTAGGGTTTTCCTGAGTTTTTTAGGATTTTCTAGAGTTGTTAGAGATT
Source organism: Arachis hypogaea (assembly GCF_003086295.3). NCBI lineage: Eukaryota > Viridiplantae > Streptophyta > Magnoliopsida > Fabales > Fabaceae > Arachis > Arachis hypogaea. The sequence continues at coordinate 526,835 of NW_027255455.1, read as the reverse complement.
TTTAGGGTTTTCTAGGGTTTTTAGGGTTTTCTAGGATTTTCTAGGATTTTTAGGGTTTTCCAGGATTTTTAGGATTTTCCAGGGTTTTTTAGGGTTTTTAGTGTTTTTTAGAGTTTTCTAGGATTTTTAGTGTTTTTTAGGGTTTTCTTGTATCTTTTAGCATTTTTAGGGTTTTCTATGATTCTTAGGATTTTTTTAGGATTTTCTAAGGTTTTCTAGGATATTTTACGGTTTTCTAGGGTTTAGGGTTTAGGGTTTAGGCTTTTAAGAGTTTTTTAGCCTTCTTGAGTTTTTTAGGATTTTCTAGAGTTGTTAGAGTTTTTTATATTGTTTTCTAGGATTTTTAGGGTTTTCTAGGATTTTTTTAGGATTTTTAGGGTTTTTTTTAGGTTTTTTATGGTTTTCTAGGGTTTTTTAGAGATTTCTAGAGTTTTTTAGGATTCTCTTGGGTCTTTTCGTGTTTTCTAGGATTTTGAAGGGTTTTATAGGGTTTCTCGGGTTTAGGATTTTTTCGCATTTTCTAGGGTTTTGTAGGGTTTTTTAGTTTTTTTCTAAAAAACCCAAAAAATCCTAAAAAATCCTAGAAACCCCTAAAAAACCCTTAAAACCATAAAAAATCCTAGAAAACACTAAAAACCCTAAAAAACACTAAAAACCCTAGATCTAAAAACCTAAAAAATACTAGAAAACCCTAAAAAATTCTAAAACCATAGAAAACTCTAAAAAACACTAAAAACCTAAGAAAAACCTAAAAACCCGAAAAAACTCTTAAAAATCATAGGAAACCCCAAAAAATCCTAAACACTAAAAACAACCCTAAAATTTCCTAAAAACCCTTAAAACCTTAAAAAACCCTAAAAACTCTAAAAACCCTAAAAATGCTAAAAACCCTAGGAAACACTAAAAACCCAAGAAAATCCTAAAAATCCTAAAATTCCTAGAAAAGCCCTAAAAACCGTAGCAAACCCTAAAAAATCCTAGAAAATCCTAGAAAACCCTAAAAACTCCCTAAAACCCCCCTAAAAACCCTAGAAAACCATAAAAAACTCTAAGAAACCCTAAAAACCCTAAAAACACTAAAAAACTCTCAAAACCACTAGAAAACCCTAAAAAACCCTAAAAACCCTAGAAAACCACAAAAAACCTAGAAAACCCTAAAAAACACTAAAACCCCTAGAGAATCCTAAAAACTCCTAAAAAACCCTAAAAATCCTACAAAATCCTAAAAACACTAGAAAACCTTAAAAACTCTAGAAAACCCTAAAAAACCCTAAAAACCCTAGAAAAAATAAAAACCTAGAAAACGCTGAAAAAAACCATAAAAAGCCTAGAAAACCCTAACAACCCTAGAAAAACCTAAAAAACCGTAGGGATTTTTAGGGTATTTAAGCGTTTTCTAGGGTTTTTTATGATTTTCTAGGATTTTCTAGTATTTTCTAGGGTTTTCTAGTGTTTTCTAGTGTTTTCTAGGGTTTTCTAGAATTTTTAGGAGTTTCTAGGGTTTTCTAGGGTTTTTAGGGTTTTCTAGGGTTTTCTAGGATTTTTTGGGGTTTTTTAGGCTTTTTAGGGTTTTCTAGGGTTTTTTCTGGTTTTTAGTGATTTTTAGGATTTTTAGTTTTTTAGGGTTTTCTATGATTCTTAGGGTTTTTTAGGGTTTTCTAAGGTTTTCTAGGATATTTTACCGTTTTCTAGGATTTTTTGGGGTTTTTTAGGCTTTTTAGAGTTCTAAGAGTTTTTAGGGTTTTCTTGAGTTTTTTAGGATTTTCTAGAGTTGTTAGAGTTTTTTAGGGTTTTCTAGTGTTTTTAGCGTTTTCTAGGCTTTTTTAGGGATTTCTAGGACTTTTTTAGGTTTTCTAGGGTTTTGTAGCGTTTTCTAAGTTTTGTAGTTTTTTGGTTTTCTAGGATTTTTAGCGTTTTCTAGCGTTTTCTTGGTGTTTTTTTTGGATTCTTTAGGATTTTTAGGATTTTCTAGGGTTTTCTAAAGTTTTTATGATTTTCTAGGATTTTTAGGGGTTTCTAGGGCTTTTAGGGTTTTTTGGTTTTTCTAGGATTTTCTAGGATATTCTAGGGTTTTCTCGTTTTTAGGATTTTTAGGGTTTTCAAGGGTTTTTTAGGGTTTTCTAGGATTTTTAGTGTTTTTTAGGGTTTTCTTGAGTTTTTTTTGGATTTTCTAGGTTGTAAGGGTTTTCTAGGGTTTTTTAGGGATTTCTAAAGTTTTTTAGGTTTTTAGGGTTTTTTAGGATTTTATAGCTTTTTTTTAGGTTCTTTAGGGTTTTCTAGGTTTTTAGGGTTTTCTAGGATTTTTTAGGGTTTTTAGTATTTTTTAGGTTTTCTAGGATTTTTAGTATTTTTAGGGTTTTCTAGTATCTTTTAGCTTTTTTAGGGTTTTCTATGATTCCTAGGGTTTTCTAAGGTTTTCTAGGATATTTTACGGTTTTCTAGGGTTTTTTGGGTTTTTTGGGCTTTTTTAGAGTTCTAAGTATTTTTTTTATTGTTTTCTTGAGTTTTTTAGGATTTTCTAGAGTTGTTAGAGTTTTTTAGGGTTTTTAGGGTTTTCTAGGGTTTTCTAGGATTTTTAGGGTTTTCGTTTTTTGGGTTTCTAGGTTTTTTAGGGTTTTCTAGGATTTTGAGTGTTTTTTAGGTTTTTCTAGGATTTTGAGTGTTTTTTAGGTTTTTCTTGTATCTTTTTGCTTTTTTCAGGTTTTCTATGATTCTAAGGGTTTTTTAGGTTTTCTAGGTTTTCTAGGATATTTTACGGTTTTCTAGAGTTTTTGGGGTTTTTTAGGCTTTTTAGAGTTCTAAGAGTTTTTTACGGTTTTCTTGAGTTTTTTTGGATTTTCTAGAGTTGTTAGAGTTTTTTATTGTTTTCTAGGGTTTTAGGATTTTCTAGGATTTTTTTAGGATTTTTTATGATTTTTTAGGGTTTTTTATGGTTTTCTAGGGTTTTTTAGGGATTTCTAGAGTTTTTTAGGATTCTCTTGGGTCTTTTCGCATTTTCTAGGATTTTGAAGGGTTTTATAGGGTTTCTCGGGTTTAGGTTTTAGGATTTTTTCGCATTTCTAGGGTTTTGTAGGGTTTTTTTAGTGTTTTCTAAGGGTTATTAACAACCCTAAAAATCCCTAAAAAATCCTAAAAAAATCCTAGACCCTAAAAAACCCAAAAAATCCTAAAAAAATGCTAGAAACCCCTAAAAAATCCTAAAACCATAGAAAACTCTAAAAAACACTAAAAACCTAAGAAAACCTAAAAACCCTAAAAAACTCTTAAAAATCATAGAAAACCCCAAAAAATCCTAAACACTAAAAAAACCCTAAAATTTCCTAAAAACCCTTAAAACCTTAAAAAAACCCTAAAAACTCTAAAAACCCTAAAAATGCTAAAAACCCTAGAAAAAACACTAAAAACCAAGAAAACCCTAAAAATCCTAAAATTCCTAGAAAAATCCTAAAAACCGTAGCAAACCCTAAAAAATCCTAGAAAACCCTAGAAACCCTAAAAACTACCTAAAACCCCCCTAAAAACCCTAGAAAACCATAAAAAACTTTAAAAAAACCCTAAAAAACTCTAAGAAACTCTAAAAACCCTAAAACACTAAAAAACTCTCAAAACCACTAGAAAACCCTAAAAAACCCTAACAACCCTAGAAAACCACAAAAAACATAGAAAACCCTAAAAAACACTAAAACTGCTAGAGAATCCTAAAAACTCCTAAAAAACCCTAAAAATCCTACAAAATCCTAAAAACCCTAGAAAACCTTAAAAACTCTAGAAAACCCTAAAAAACCCTAAAAACCCTAGTGTTTTTTTAGGGTTTTCTAGGACTTTTAGTGTTTTTTAGGATTTTCTAAGGTTTTCTAGGATATTTTACGGTTTCTAGGGTTTTTGGTGTTTTTTAGGCTTTTTAGAGTTCTAAGTGTTTTTTAGGGTTTTCTTGAGTTTTTTAGGATTTTCTAGAGTTGTTAGAGTTTTTTAGGGTTTTCTAGGGTTTTTAGGGTTTTCTAGGGTTTTTAAGGTTTTTAGTGTTTTTTAGGGTTTTCTAGGACTTTTAGTGTTTTTTAGGGTTTTCTAGTATCTTTTAGCTTTTTTAGGCTTTTCTATGATTCTTAGGGCTTTCTAAGGTTTTCTAGGATATTTTACGATTTTTAGGCTTTTTTAGCGTTCTAAGAGTTTTTTTTAGGGTTTTCTTGAGTTTTTTCGGATTTTCTAGAGTTGTTAGAGTTTTTTAGAGTTTTTTAGGGTTTTTCTAGGGTTTTTAGGATTTTCAAGGGTTTTTAGGATTTTCTAGGATTTTCTAGGATTTTCTAGGGTTTTTCTAGAGTTTTTAGGATTTTTTAGGGTTTTCAAGGGTTTCTTAGGTTTTTTAGGGTTTTCTAGGATTTTTAGTGTTTTTTAGGGTTTTCTTGAGTTATTTAGGATTTTCTAGGGTTGTTAGGGTTTTTTAGGGTTTTTTAGGGATTTCTAAAGGTTTTTAGGGTTTTTTAGGATTTTATAGGTTTTTTTTAGGTTTTTTAGGGTTTTCTAGGATTTTTAGGGTTTTCTAGGGTTTTTAGGGTTGTCTAGGGTTTTTCAGGGTTTTTAGTGTTTTTTAGGTTTTTCAGGGTTTTTAGTGTTTTTTAGGATTTTCTACAGTTTTCTAAATTTTTTTATGTTTTCTAGGGTTTTTAGGGGTTTTTAGGGTTTTCTAGGGCTTTTAGTGTTTTTTGGATTTTCTAGGATTTTCTAGGTTTTTCTAGAGTTTTTAGATTTTTAGGGTTTTCAATTTTAGGATTTTCTAGATTTTTAGTGTTTTTTAGGTTTTAGTTTTTTAGGATTTTATTTTAGGTTTTTTAGGTTTTTCCTAGGATTTTTAGTGTTGTTTTCTAGTATCTTTTAGCTTTTTTAGGGTTTTCTATGATTCTTAGGGTTTTCTAGGATATTTTACGGTTTTTCTAGAGTTTTTTGGGGTTTCTTAGGCTTTTTTTAGAGTTCTAAGAGTTTTTTAGGGTTTCTTGAGTTTTTTAGGATTTTTCTAGGGTTGTTAGGGTTTTCTAGGGTTTTTTAGGTTTTTTTAGGATTTTATAGGTTTTTTTAGGTTTTTTAGGTTTTCTAGGATTTTTAGCATTTTCTAGTGTTTTTTAGGGTTTTTAGTGTTTTTTTTAGGATTTTCTAGGATTTTTAGTGTTTTTTAGCGGTTTTCTATTATTCTTAGGGTTTTCTAAGGTTTTCTAGGATTTTAGGATTTTTCTAGGGTTTTTAGGGTTTTTAGTATTTTTTAGGGTTTTCTAGGACTTTTAGTGGTTTTTAGGGTTTCTAGTATCTTTTAGCTTTTTTAGGGTTTTCTATGATTCTTAGGGTTTTCTTAAGGTTTTCAAGATATTTACGGTTTTTTTAGCGTTTTTTGGGTTTTTTAGGCTTTTTTTGAGTTCTAAGAGTTTTTTTAGGGTTTCTTGAGTTTTTTTGGATTTTCTAGAGTTGTAGCGTTTTTTAGGGTTTTCTAGTGTTTTTAGCGTTTTCTAGGCTTTTTTAGGGATTTCTAGGGCCTTTTTTAGGTTTTCTACGGTTTTTGTAGCGTTTTCTAAGTTGGTAGTTTTTTGGTGTTTCTAGGATTTTTAGGGTTTTCTAGGGTCTTTTAAAGTTTTTTTTGGATTTTTTAGGATTTTAGGATTTTTCTAGGGTTTTCTAAAGTTTTTTATGGTTTTCTAGGGTTTTTAGGGGGTTTTAGGGTTTTCTAAGGGCTTTTTAGGGTTTTTTGGGTTTTCTAGATATTATAAGATTTTTATAGGGTTTTTCTAGAGTTTTAGGATTTTTTATGGTTTTCAAGGGGTTTTTAGTTTTTTTAGGATTTTTAGGGTTTTCAAGGGTTTTTTAGGGTTTTCTAGGATTTTTAGTGTTTTTTAGGGTTTTCTTGAGTTTTTTAGGATTTTCTAGGGTTGTAAGGGTTTTCTAGGGTTTTTTAGGGATTTCTAAAGTTTTTAGGTTTTTTAGGGTTTTTAGGATTTTATAGCTTTTTTTTAGTTCTTTAGGGTTTTCTAGGGTTTTTAGGGTTTTCTAGGATTTTTTTAGGGTTTTTAGTATTTTTTTAGGGTTTTCTAGGATTTTTAGTATTTTTTAGGGTTTTCTAGTATCTTTTTAGCTTTTTTAGGGTTTTTATGATTCCTAGGGTTTTCTAAGGTTTTCTAGGATATTTTACGGTTTTTCTAGGTTTTTTTGGGGTTTTTTGGCTTTTTAGAGTTCTAAGTATTTTTTTTATTGTTTTCTTGAGTTTTTTAGGATTTTCTAGAGTTGTTAGAGTTTTTAGGGTTTTCTAGGGTTTTTAGGGTTTTCTAGGGTTTTCTAGGATTTTTTAGGGTTTTCGTTTTTTGGGTTTTCTAGGGTTTTTTAGGGTTTTCTAGGATTTTGAGTGTTTTTAGGTTTTTCTAGGATTTTGAGTGTTTTTTAGGTTTTTCTTGTATCTTTTTGCTTTTTTCAGGTTTTCTATGATTCTAAGGGTTTTTTAGGGTTTTCTAAGGTTTTCTAGGATATTTTACGGTTTTCTAGAGTTTTTTGGGGTTTTTTTAGGCTTTTTTAGAGTTCTAAGAGTTTTTTTTACGGTTTTCTTGAGTTTTTTGGATTTTCTAGAGTTGTTAGAGTTTTTTATTGTTTTCCTAGGGTTTTTAGGATTTTCTAGGATTTTTTTTAGGATTTTTTATGATTTTTTAGGGTTTTTTTATGGTTTTCTAGGGTTTTTTT
>NW_027255455.1:468437-519127 GCF_003086295.3 Arachis hypogaea | reverse complement strand
TAGAAACCCTAAAAAAACCTCTAGAAACTAAAAATAGAAAACCCTAAAAACCTAGAAAAAATAAAAACCCTAAAAACCTAAAAAAACTCTAAAACTAGAAATCCTAAAAAACCAAAAAAAAATCCTAAAACTCTTAAAACTAAAAAAAAGCTAAAAAACCCCAAAAAAACCCTAGAAAACCGTAAAATATCCTAGAAAACCTTAGAAACCCTAAGAATCATAAGAAAACCCTAAAAAAGTTAAAAGATACTAGAAAATCCTAAAAAGCACTAAAAATCCTAGAAAACCCTAAAAAACACTAAAAACCCTAAAAAACCTTAGAAACCCTAAAAATCCTAGAAAACCCTAAAAACCCTAGAAAACTCTAACAACTCTAGAAAATCCTAAAACTCAAGAAACCCTAAAAAACTCTAGAACTCTAAAAAAGCATAAAAAACCCTAGAAAACCGTAAAATATCCTAGACAACCTTAGAAAATCCTAAAAATCCTAAGAATCATAGAAAACCCCAAGAAAGGTAAAAGATACTAGAAAACCCGAAAAAACACTAAAAATCCTAGAAAACCCTAAAAAACACTAAAACCCTAAAAAACCTAAAAAAAGGCCTAGAAATCCCTAAAAAAGCCTAGAAAACGCTAAAAACACTAGAAAATTGTAAAAAACCCTAAATAAAATCGTAGAAAACCCTAAAAAACTCTAAATACTCCAGAAAATCCTAAAAAACCCCAAAAAATAGGAAAAACCCTGGAAAACACTAGAAAACCATAAAAACACTAGAAAACCCTAAAATACCCTAAAAACCATAAAAAACCGTAAAAACCGTAAAAAATACTAGAAAACCATAACAAACCCTAAAAAACACTAGAAGACCCTAAAAAACATTAAAAACCCTAGAAACTCCTAAAAATCCTAGAAAACACTAGAAAACAGTAGAAAACCCTAGAAAATACTAGAAAACCCTAGAAAAGACAAGAAAACCCTAGAAAACCATAAAAAAACCCTAGAAAACGCTTAAATACCCTAAAATTCCCTAGGGTTTTTTAGGTTTTTCTAGGGTTGTTAGGGTTTTCTAGGCTTTTTATGGGTTTTTTCAGTGTTTTCTAGGTTTTTAGTTTTTTCTAGGGTTTTTAGGATTTTTTAAGAGTTTTTAAGGTTTTCTTCGGTTTTTAGGATTTTGTAGGGTTTTTTAGGAGTTTTTAGGATTCTCTAGGGGTTTTAGTGTTTTTTAGGGTTTTCTAGGTTTTTTATGGTTTTCTAGGGTTCTTTAGGGTTTTCTAGTGGTTTGGAGAGTTTTTTAGGGTTTCTTAGAGTTTTCTAGGGTTTTCTAAAGTTTTTTATGGTTTTCTAGGGTTTTTAGGGGGTTTTCAGGGAGTTTTTAGGGTTTTCTAGAGTTTTCTAGGATTTTTTAGGGTTTGCTACGGTTTTTATGGTTTTTCTAGGAATTTTAGGGTTTTTAGGGTTTTCTTGGGTTTTTAGTGTTTTCTAGGGTTTTTAGCATTTTTAGTGTTTTTAGAGTTTTTAGGATTTTTTAAGGTTTTAAAGGTTTTTAGGAAATTTTACGGTTGTTTTTAGTGTTTAGGATTTTTGGGGTTTTCTATGATTTAAAGTGGTTTTTAGGGGTTTTAGGTTTTTCTGAGGTTTTTAGTGTTTTTTAGAGTTTTCTATGGTTTTAGAATTTTTTAGGGTTTTCTAGTATTTTTTAGGTTTTTAGAGATTTCTAGGGTTTTAAGTGTTTTTTAGGGTTTTAGAGTTTTCTAGTATTTTTTAAGGTTTTAAGGGTTTTTTAGGGGTTTCTAGGATTTTTTAGGATTTTTTGGGTTTTTAGGGTTTTCTAGGGTTTTCTAGGGTTTTTAGGATTTTTTAGGATTTTCTAGGATTTTTTAGGTTTTTAAGGTTTTCTATGATTCTTAGGGTTTTCTAATCTTTTCTAGGGTTTTTTACGGTTTTCTAGGTTTTTTTGGGGTTTTCTAGGATTTTCTAGAGTTTCTAGAGTTTTTTAGGATTTAGGGTTTTCTAGGATTTCTAGGGTTTTTTACGGTTTTCTAGAGTTTTCTATCGTTATTTGGGTTTTTTAGGGTTTTCAAGGATTTTCTATAATTTTTAGGGTCTTTTAGAGTTTTTCTTAGGTTTTTAGGGTTTTTTAGAGTTGTTAACCCAAAAAAACTATAGAAAACACTAAAAAACCCTACAAAACCCTAGAAAATGCGAAAAAAAATCCTAAAATCCCTAAAAAAACCCTAGAAATTCCTAAAAAATCCTAGAAACCCTAAAAATCCTAGAAAACCCGAGAAACCCTATAAAGGTTTCAAAATCCTAGAAAACGCGAAAAGACCCTAGAGAATCCTAAAAAACTCTAGAAATCCCTAAAAAACCCTAGAAAACCATAAAAAATCTAAAAAAAACCCTAGAAAATCCTAAAAAATCCTAAAAAACTCTAACAACCCTAGAAAATCCTAAAAAACCCTAGAAAACCCTAAAAAACTCTAACAACTCTAGAAAATCCTAAAAAACTCAAGAAAAACGTAAAAAACTCTTAGAACTCTAAAAAAGCCTAAAAAACCCCAAAAAACCCTAGAAAACCGTAAAATATCCTAGAAAACCTTAGAAAATCCTAAAAAACCCTAAGAATCATAGAAAATCCTAAAAAAGCTAAAAGATACTAGAAAACTCGAAAAACACTAAAAATCCTAGAAAACCCTAAAAACACTAAAAACCCTAGAAAACCCTAAAAACCCTAGAAAACCATAAAAATCCTAGAAAACCCTAAAAATCCTAAAAAACTCTAACAACTCTAGAAAATCCAAAAAAACTCAAGAAAACCCTAAAAAAACTCTTAGAACTCTAAAAAAGCATAAAAAACCCCAAAAACCCTAGAAAACCGTCAAATATCCTAGAAATTCTTAGAAAACCCTAAAAAACCCTAAGAATCGTAGAAAACCCTAAAAAAAGCTAAAAGATATAGAAACCCCTAAAAAACACTAAAAATCTTAGAAAACCCTAAAAAATACTAAAAAGCCTAAAAAACCTTAGAAAACCCTAAAAACCGTAGAAAACCCTAAAAATCCTAGAAAACTATAAAAACCCTTGAAAATCCGAAAAAACTCTAACAACTCTAAAAATCCTAAAAAACTCTTAGAACTCTAAAAAAGCCTAAAAAACCCCAAAAAACCCTAGAAAACCGTAAAATATCCTAGAAAACCTTAGAAACCCCTAAGAATCATAGAAAACCCTAAAAAGGCTAAAAGATACTAGAAAACCCTAAAAAACACTAAAAATCCTAGAAAACCCTAAAAAACACTAAAAACCCTAAAAAATCCTAGAAAACCCTAAAAACCGTAGAAAACCCTAAAAATCCTAGAAAACCCTAAAAACCGTAGAAAACTCTAACAACTCTAGAAAATCCTAAAAAACTCAAGAAAACCCTAAAAAACTCTTAGAACTCTAAAAAAGCCTAAAAAACCCAAAAAAAAACTCTAGAAAACCGTAAAATATCCTAGAAAACCTTAGAAAACCCTAAGAATCATAGAAAACCCTAAAAAAGCTAAAAGATACTAGAAAACCCTAAGAAACACTAAAAATCCTAGAAAACCCTAAAAAACACTAAAAACCTATAAAATCCTAAAAAACCCTAAAAAACCTAAAAAACTTTAGAAATCGCTAAAAAACCCTAGAAAATACTAGAAAACCCTTGAAAAGACTAGAAAACCCTAGAAAACCATAAAAAAAATCCTAGAAAACGCTTAAATACATTAAAATTCCCTAGGGTTTTTTAGGTTTTTCTAGGGTTGTTAGGGTTTTCTAGGCTTTTTTATGGTTTTTTTCAGCGTTTTTCTAGGTTTTTAGTTTTTTCTAAGGTTTTTAGGGTTTTTTAGGGTTTTCTAGAGTTTTTAAGGTTGTCTAGGGTTTTTAGGATTTTGTAGGGTTTTTAGGAGTTTTTAGGATTCTCTAGGGTTTTAGTGTTTTTTAGGGTTTTCTAGGTTTTTTATGGTTTTCTAGGGTTGTTAGGGTTTTTTAGGGTTTTCTAGTGGTTTTGAGAGTTTTTAGGGTTTCTTAGATTTTTCTAGGGTTTTCTAAAGTTTTTTATAGTTTTCTAGGGTTTTTAGGGGGTTTTTAGGGTGTTTAGGTGTTTTAGGTTTTGCTACGGTTTTTAGGGTTTTTCTAGAAATTTTAGGATTTTTAGGGTTTTCTTGGGTTTTTAGTGTTTTCTAGGGTTTTTAGCATTTTTAGGGTTTTTAGGGTTTTTTAAGGTTTTAAGGGTTTTTAGGAAATTTTAGGGTTGTTTTTAGTGTTTAGGATTTTTTGGGGTTTTCTATGATTTTTAAGAGTTTTTTAGGGTTTTTAGGTTTTCTTAGGTTTTTAGTATTTTTAGAGTTTTCTATGGTTTTAGGATTTTTTAGGGTTTTCTAGTATTTTTTAGGTTTTTAGAGATTTCTAGGGTTTTAAGTGTTTTTTAGGTTTTTAGAGTTTTCTAGGGTTTTTAAGGTTTTAAGGGTTTTTTAGGGGTTTCTAGGATTTTTAAGATTTTTTGGGTTTTTTAGGATTTTCTAGGGTTTTTAGGATTTTTTTAGGGTTTTCTAGGATTTTTTAGGTTTTTAAGGTTTTCTATGATTCTTAGGGTTTTTAGGATTTTCTAATCTTTTCTAGGGTTTTTTATGGTTTTCTAGGTTTTTTTGGGGTTTTCTAGAGTTTCTAGAGTTTTTTAGGGTTTTTTAGGATTTTCTAGGATTTTTAGCATTTTCTAGCATTTTTACGGTTTTCTAGAGTTTTCTATCGTTGTTTGGGTTTTTTAGGGTTTTCAAGGATTTTCTATAATTTTTAGGGTTTTTTTCTAAGTTTTTAGGGTTTTTTAGAGTTGTTAACCCAAAAAACTATATAGAAAACACTAAAAAACCCTACTACCCTAGAAAATGCGAAAAAATCCTAAAATCCCTAAAAACCCTAGAAATTCCTAAAAAATCCTAGAAACCCTAAAAACCCTAGAAAACCCGAGAAACCCTATAAAACCCTAAAAAACCCTTCAAAATCCTAGAAAACGCGAAAAGACCGTAGAGAATCCTAAAAAACTCTAGAAATCCCTAAAAAACCCTAGAAAACCATAAAAAACCTAAAAAAAAAAACCTAGAAAATCCTAAACCCCTAGAAAAAAGCATAAAAAACCCCAAAAAACCATAGAAAACTGTAAAATATCCTAGAAAACCTTAGAAAACCCTAAAAAACCCTAATAATCATAGAAAACCCTAAAAAAAGCTAAAAGGTACTAGAAAACCCTAAAAAACACTAAAAATCCTAGAAAACCCTAAAAAATACTAGAAAGCCTAAAAACCTTAGAAAACCCTAAAAACCGTAGAAAACCCTAAAAATCCTAGAAAACTATAAAAACCCTAGAAAACCCTAAAAAACTCTAACAACTCTAGAAAATCCTAAAAAACTCAAGAAAATCCTAAAAAACTCTTAGAACTCTAAAAAGCCTAAAAAACCCCAAAAAACCCTAGAAAACCGTAAAATATCCTAGAAAACCTTAGAAACCCTAAGAATCATAGAAAACCCTAAAAAAGTTAAAAGATACTAGAAAATCCTAAAAAGCACTAAAAATCCTAGAAAACCCTAAAAAACACTAAAAACCCTAAAAAACCTTAGAAAACCCTAAAAATCCTAGAAAACCCTAAAAACCCTAGAAAACTCTAACAACTCTAGAAAATCCTAAAAACTCAAGAAAACCCTAAAAAACTCTTAGAACTCTAAAAAAGCATAAAAAACCCTAGAAAACCGTAAAATATCCTAGACAACCTTAGAAAATCCTAAAAAATCCTAAGAATCATAGAAAACCCTAAGAAAGGTAAAAGATACTAGAAAACCCGAAAAAACACTAAAAATTCTAGAAAACCCTAAAAACACTAAAAACCCTAAAAAACCTAAAAAAGGCCTAGAAATCCCTAAAAAAGCCTAGAAAACGCTAAAAACACTAGAAAATTGTAAAAAACCCTAAATAAAATCGTAGAAAACCCTAAAAAACTCTAAATACTCCAGAAAATCCTAAAAAACCCCAAAAAATCGGAAAAACCCTGGAAAACACTAGAAAATCATAAAAACCCTAGAAAACCTTAAATTACCCTAAAAACCATAAAAAACCGTAAAAACCGTAAAAAATACTAGAAAACCATAACAACCCCAAAAAAACACTAGAAAACCCTAAAAAACATTAAAAACCTTAGAAACTCCTAAAAATCCTAGAAAACCCTAGAAAACACTAGAAAACACTAGAAAACCCTAGAAAATACTAGAAAACCCTAGAAAAGACTAGAAAACCCTAGAAAAACATAAAAAAAACCTAGAAAACGCTTAAATACCCTAAAATTCCCTAGGGTTTTTTAGGTTTTTCTAGGGTTGTTAGGGTTTTCTAGGCTTTTTTATGATTTTTTTCAGCGTTTTGTAGGTTTTTAGTTTTTTCTAGGGTTTTTAGGGTTTTTTAGGGTTTTCTAGAGTTTTTAAGGTTTTCTAGGGTTTTTAGGATTTTGTTGGGTTTTTTAGGAGTTTTTAAGATTCTCTAGGGGTTTTAGTGTTTTTTAGGGTTTTCTAGGTTTTTTATGGTTTTCTAGGGTTGTTAGGGTTTTTTAGGGTTTTCTAGTGGTTTTGAGAGTTTTTTAGGGTTTTTAGGGTTTCTTAGAGTTTTCTAGGGTTTTCTAAAGTTTTTTATGGTTTTCTAGGGTTTTTAGGGGGGGGGGTTTAGGGAGTTTTCAGGGTTTTCTAGAGTTTTCTAGGATTTTTTAGGGTTTGCTACGGTTTTTAGGGTTTTTCTAGGAATTTTAGGATTTTTAGTGTTTTCTAGGGATTTTAGCATTTTTAGGGTTTTTAGAGTTTTAGTGTTTTTTAAGGTTTTAAGGGTTTTTAGGAAATTTTAGGGTTGTTTTTAGTGTTTAGGATTTTTTTGGATTTTCTATGATTTTTAAGAGTTTTTTTAGGGTTTTTAGGTTTTTCTTAGGTTTTTAGTGTTTTTTAGAGTTTTCTATGGTTTTAGGATTTTTAGGGTTTTCTAGTATTTTTTAGGTTTTTAGAGATTTCTAGGGTTTTAAGTATTTTTTAGGGTTTTTAGAGTTTTCTAGGGTTTTTTAAGGTTTTAAGGGTTTTTTAGGAGTTTCTAGGATTTTTTAAGATTTTTTGGGTTTTTTAGGGTTTTCTAGGGTTTTTAGGATTTTTTTAGGGTTTTCTAGGATTCTTAGGCTTTTTAGGGTTTTCTAATCTTTTCTAGGGTTTTTTACGATTTTCTAGGTTTTTTTGGGGTTTTCTAGGATTTTCTAGAGTTTCTAGAGTTTTTTAGGGTTTTTTAGGATTTTTTAGGATTTTCTAGGGTTTTCTAGGTTTTTTTGGGTATTTTAGGATTTTTAGGGTTTTTTAGAGTTGTTAATCCAAAAAACTATGAAAACACTAAAAAACCCTACAAATTCATAAAAAATCCTAGAAATTCATAAAAAATCCTAGAAACCCTAAAAACCCTAGAAAACCCGAGAAATCCTATAAAACCCTAAAAAACCCTTCAAAATCCTAGAAAACGCGAAAAGACCCTAGAGAATCCTAAAAAACTCTAGAAATCCCTAAAAAACCCTAGAAAACCGTAAAAAACCTAAAAAAACCCTAGAAAATCCTAAAAAATCCTAAAAAACTCTAACAACCCTAGAAAATCCTAAAAAACCCTAGAAAACCCTAAAAAACTCTAACAACTCTAGAAAATCTTAAAAAACTCAAGAAAACCCTAAAAAACTCTTTGAACTCTAAAAAAGCCTAAAAAACCCCAAAAAAACCTAGAAAACCGTAAAATATCCTAGAAAACCTTAGAAAACCCTAAGAATCATAGAAAACCCTAAAAAAGCTAAAAGATACTAGAAAACCCGAAAAAACACTAAAAATTCTAGAAAACCCTAAAAACACTAAAAACCCTAAAAAACCCTAGAAAACCCTAGAAACCCTAGAAAACCCTAAAAATCCTAGAAAACCCTAAAAATTCTAGAAAACTCTAGAAAACCCTAGAAAACCCTAAAAAACTCTAACAACTCTAGAAAATCTAAAAAAACTCAAGAAAACCCTAAAAAAACTCTTAGAACTCTAAAAAATCATAAAAAACCCCCCAAAAAACCCTAGAAAACTGTAAAATATCCTAGAAAACCTTAGAAAACCCTAAAAAACCCTAAGAATCATAGAAAACCCTAAAAAAAGCTAAAAGATACTTGAAAACCCTCAAAAACACTAAAAATCCTAGAAAACCCAAAAAAATACTAAAAAGCCTAAAAAACCTTAGAAAACCCTAAAAACCGTAGAAAACTCTAAAAATCCTAGAAAAATCTAAAAACCCTAGAAAATCCTAAAAAACTCTAACAACTCTAGAAAATCCTAAAAAATTCAAGAAAATCCTAAAAAACTCTTAGAACTCTAAAAAAGCCTAAAAAACCCCAAAAAAACCCTAGAAAACCGTAAAATATCCTAGAAAACCTTAGAAACCCTAAGAATCATAGAAAAGCCTAAAAAGCTAAAAGATACTAGAAAACCCTAAAAAACACTTAAAATCCTAGAAAACCCTAAAAAACACTAAAAACCCTAAAAAACCCTAGAAAACCCTAAAAACCGCAGAAAACCCTAAAAATCCTAGAAAACCCTAAAAAACCTTAAAAAATGCGAAAAAATCCTGAAATCCCTAAAAAACCCTAGAAAACCCGAGAAACCCTATAAAACCCTAAAAAATCCTTAAAAATCCTAGAAAACGCGAAAAGACACTAGAGAATCCTAAAAAACTCTAGAAATCCCTAAAAAACCCTAGAAAACCATAAAAAACCTAAAAAAAAAACCCTAGAAAATCCTAAAAAATCCTAAAAAACTCTAACAACCCTAGAAAATCCTAAAAAAACCTAGAAAACCCTAAAAAACTCTAACAACTCTAGAAAATTATAAAAAAGCCCCAAAAAACCCTAGAAAACCGTAAAATATCCTAGAAAATCTTAGAAACCCTTAGAATCATAGAAAACCCTAAAAAAGCTAAAAGATACTAGAAAACCCTAGAAACCACTAAAAATCCTAGAAAACCCTAAAAAACACTAAAAACCCTAAAAAACCCTAGAAAACCCTAAAAACCGTAGAAAACCCTAAAAATCCAAGAAAACCCTAAAAACCCTAGAAAACTCTAACAACTCTAGAAAATCCTAAAAAACTCAAGAAAACCCTAAAAAACTCTTAGAACTCTAAAAAAGCCTAAAAAACCCCAAAAAACCCTAGAAAACCGTAAAATATCCTAGAAAACCTTAGAAAACCCTAAGAATCATAGAAAACCCTAAAAAAGCTAAAAGATACTAGAAAACCCTAAAAGACACAAAAAATCCTAAAAACCCTAAAAAACACTGAAAACCCTAGACAACCCTAAAAACCCTAGAAAACCCTAAAAATCCTAGAAAACTCTAAAAAACCTAAAAAAACCTATAAAATCCTAAAAAACCCTAAAAAACCTAAAAAACTTTAGAAATCCCTAAAAAACCCTATAAAGCCCTAACAGCCCTAGAAAATCCTAAAAAACACAAGAAAACCCTAAAAAAACACTAAAAATCCTAGAAAACCCTAAAAAACCCTAAAAAACCCTTGAAAACCCAAAAAAATCCTAAAAACTCTAGAAAACCCTAGAAAATCCTAGAAAATCCTAGAAAATTCTAGAAACCCTAAAAACCATAGAAAACCCGAGAAACCCTATAAAACCCTAAAAAACCCTTCAAAATCCTAGAAAACGCGAAAAGACCCTAGAGAATCCTAAAAAACTCTAGAAATCCCTAAAAAACTCTTAGAACTCTAAAAAACCCTAAAGAACCCCAAAAAATCCTAGAAAACCGTAAAATATCTTAGAAAACCTTAGAAATCCTAAAAAACCCTAAGAATCATAGAAAACCATAAAAAAGCTAAAAGATACTAGAAAAGTCGAAAAAACACTAAAAATCCTAGAAAACCCTAAAACCAAAAACCCTAAAAAACCCTAGAAAATCCTACAAACCCTAAAAATCCTAGAAAACCCTAGAAACCCTAAAAAACTCTAACAACTCTAGAAAATCCAAAAAAACTCAAGAAAACCCTAAAAAAACTCTTAGAACTCTAAAAAAGCATAAAAAATCCCAAAAAACCCTAGAAAACCGTAAAATATCCTAGAAAACCTTAGAAAACCCTAAGAATCATAGAAAAGCCTAAAAAAGCTAAAAGATACTAGAAAACCCTAAAAAACACTAAAAGTCCTACAAAACCCTAAAAAACACTAAAAATCTTAAAAAACCCTAGAAAACCCTAGAAAACCCTAAAAAACACTAACAACTCTAGAAAATCCTAAAAAACTCAAGAAAACCCTAAAAAACACCAAAAAATCCTAGAAAACCGTAAAATATCCTAGAAAACCTTAGAAAACCGTAAGAATCATAGAAAACCCTAAAAAAGCTAAAAGATACCAGAAAACCCTAAAAAACACTAAAAATCCTAGAAAACCCTAAAAAATACTAAAAACCCTAAAAAACCCTTAAAAACCCTAGAAAACCCTAAAAATCCTAGAAAACCCTAAAAAACCTAAAAAAACCTATAAAATCCTAAAAACCCTAAAAAACCTAAAAAACTTAAGAAATCCCTAAAAAATCCTAGAAAACCCTAACAACCCTAGAAAATCCTAAAAAACTCAAGAAAACCCTAAAAAACACTTAAAATCTTAGAAAACCCTAAAAAACCTAAAAAACCCTTGAAAACCCTAAAAAATCCTAAAAACTCAAGAAAATCCCTAGAAAATCCTAGAAAACCCAAAAAACACTAAAAGCCCTAGAAAACCCTAAAAACCCTAGAAAATCATAAAAAACTTTAGAAAACTCTAGAAAATCCTAAAAATCCTAAAAAATCCAAAATAACTTTAAAAGACCCTTGAAAACCCTAAAAATCCTAGAAAACACCAAAAAACTACAAAACTTAGAAAACGCTACAAAACCGTAGAAAAACTAAAAAAGGCCTAGAAATCCCTAAAAAAGCCTAGAAAACGCTAAAAACACTAGAAAATTGTAAAAAACCCTAAAAAATCGTAGGAAATCCTAAAAAACTCTAAAAATCGTAGAAAATCCTAAAAAACAGTAAAAATCCTAGAAAACCCTAAAAACACTAAAAACCCTAAAAAACCCTAGAAAACCCTAAAAACCGTAGAAAACTCTAAAAGTCCAAGAAAATCCTAAAAACCCTAGAAAATCCTAAAAAACTCAAGGAAATCCTAAAAAACTCTTAGAACTCTAAAAAAGCCTAAAAAACCCCAAAAAACCCTAGAAAACCGTAAAATATCCTAGAAAACCTTAGAAAATCCTAAGAATCATAGAAAACCCTAAAAAAGCTAAAATATACTAGAAAACCCTAAAAAATACTGAAAATCCTAGAAAACCCTAAAAAACAGTAAAAACCCTAAAAAACCCTTAAAACCCTAGAAAACCCTAAAAATCCTTGAAAATCCTAAAAACCTAGAAAAACCTAGAAAAACCTATAAAATCCTAAAAAACCCTAGAAAACCCTAGAAATCCCTAACAACCCTAGAAAATCCTAAAAAACTCAAGAAAACACTAAAAAACTTAGAAAACCCTAAAAAACGCTAAAATCCCCCTAGAAAACCCTAAAAAATCCTAAAAACTCAAGAAAATCCCTAGAAAATCCTAGAAAACCCTAGAAAACCCAAAAAACACTAAAAGCCCTAGAAAACCCTAAAAACCCTAGAAAATCATAAAAAACTTTAGAAAACTCTAGAAAATCCTAAAAATCCTAAAAAATCGAAAAAAACTTTAAAAGACCCTTGAAAACCCTAAAAATCATAGAAAACACCAAAAAACTACAAAACTTAGAAAACGCTACAAAACCGTAGAAAACCTAAAAAAGGCCTAGAAATCCCTAAAAAAGCCTAGAAAACGCTAAAAACACTAGAAAATTGTAAAAAACCCTAAAAAAATCGTAGTAAATCCTAAAAAACTCTAAAAATCGTAGAAAATCCTAAAAAAACCTATAAAATCCTAAAAAACCTAAAATACTTTAGAAATCCCTAAAAAACCCTAGAAAACCCTAACAACCCTAGAAAATCATAAAAAACTCAAGAAAACCCTAAAAAACTCTAAAAACCATAGAAAACCCTAAAAAACCCTTGAAAACCCTAAAAAATCCTAAAAACCCCTAAAAACCCTAGAAAATCCTAAAAAACCTAAAAAATCCAAAAAAAACTTTAAAAGACCCCAGAAAACCCTAAAAATCCTAGAAAACACCAAAAAACTACAAAACCTAGAAAACGCTACAAAACCCTAGAAAACCTAAAAAAGGCCTAGAAATCCCTAAAAAAGCCTAGAAAACACTAAAAACACTAGAAAATCATAAAAAACCCTAAGAAAATCGTAGAAAACCCTAAAAAACTCCAAAAAATTGGAAAAACCCTGGAAAACACTCGAAAACCATAAAAACCCTAGAAAACCCTAAAATACCATAAAAACCATAAAAAACCGTAAAAACCGTAAAAAATACTAGAAAACCATAACAAACCCTAAAAAACATTAAAAACCCTAGAAACTCCTAAAAATCCTAGAAAACCCTAGAAAACACTAGAAAACACTAGAAAACCCTAGAAAATACTAGAAAACCCTAGAAAATACTAGAAAACCATAAAAAAACCCTAGAAAACGCTTAAATACCCTAAAATTCCCTAGGTTTTTTTAGGTTTTTCTAGGGTTGTTAGGGTTTTCTAGGCTTTTTTAAGGTTTTTTTTCAGCGTTTTCTAGGTTTTTAGTTTTTTCTAGGGTTTTTAGGGTTTTTTAGGGTTTTCTAGAGTTTTTAAGGTTTTCTAGGGTTTTTAGGATTTTGTAGGGTTTTTTAGGAGTTTTTAGGATTCTCTAGGGGTTTTAGTGTTTTTTAGGGTTTTCTAGGTTTTTTATGGTTTTTTAGGGTTTTCTAGTGGTTTTGAGAGTTTTTTAGGGTTTTTAGGATTTCTTAGAGTTTTTTAGGGTTTTCTAAAGTTTTTTATGGTTTTCTAGGGTTTTTTGGGAGTTTTTAGGGTTTTCCAGAGTTTTCTAAGATTTTTTAGGGTTTGCTACGGTTTTTAGGGTTTTTCTAGGAATTTTAGGATTTTTAGGGTTTTCTTGGGTTTTTAGTGTTTTTTAGGGTTTTTAGCATTTTTAGGGTTTTTAGAGTTTTTAGGGTTTTTTATAACGTTTTAAGGGTTTTTAGGAAATTTTAGGATTGTTTTTAGTGTTTAGGATTTTTTGGGGTTTTCTATGATTTTTAAGAGTTTTTTTAGGGTTTTTAGGTTTTTCTTAGGTTTTTAGTGTTTTTTAGAGTTTTCTATGGTTTTAGGATTTTTTAGGGTTTTCTAGTATTTTTTAGGTTTTTAGAGATTTCTAGGGTTTTAAGTGTTTTTTAGGGTTTTTAGAGTTTTCTAGGATTTTTTAAGGTTTTAAGGGTTTTTTAGGAGTTTCTAGGATTTTTTAGGATTTTTTGGGTTTTTTAGGGTTTTCTAGGGTTTTTTGGGTTTTTAGGGTTTTCTAGGATTTTTGAGGTTTTTAAGGTTTTCTATTATTCTTAGGGTTTTTAGGGTTTTCTAATCTTTTCTAGGGTTTTTTACGGTTTTCTAGGTTTTTTTTGGGGTTTTCTAGGATTTTCTAGAGTTTCTAGAGTTTTTTAGGGTTTTTTAGTATTTTCTAGGATTTTTAGCGTTTTCTAGGGTTTTTTATAGTTTTCTAGAGTTTTCTATCGTTGTTTGGGTTTTTTAGGGTTTTCAAGGATTTTCTATAATTTTTAGGATTTTTAGAGTTTTCTAAGGTTTTTAGGGTTTTTTAGGTTTGTTAACCCAAAAAACTATATAAAACACTAAAAAACCCTACAAAAACCCTAGAAAATGCGAAAAAATTCTAAAATCCCTAAAAAACCCTAGAAATTCCTAAAAAATCCTAGAAACCATAAAAACCCTAGAAAAGGAAACCCTATAAAACCCTAAAAAACCCTTCAAAATCCTAGAAAACGCGAAAAGACCCTAGAGAATCCTAAAAAAACTCTAGAAAACCCTATAAACACTAAAAACCCTAGAAAACCCTAAAAATCCTAGAAAACCCTAGAAAATCCTAAAAAACCTAGAAAACCCTAAAAAACTCTAACAACTCTAGAAAATCCAAAAAGAACTCAAGAAAACCCTAAAAAAACTCTTAAAACTCTAAAAAAGCATAAAAAACCCCGAAAAACCCTAGAAAACCGTCAAATATCCTAGAAAACCTTAGAAAACCCTAAAAAACCCTAAGAATCATAGAAAACCCTAAAAAAGCTAAAAGATACTAGAAAACCCTAAAAACACTAAAAATCCTAGAAAACCCTAAAAAATACTAAAAAGCCTAAAAAACCCTAGAAAACCCTAAAAACCGTAGAAAACACTAAAAAACTCTAACAACTCTAGAAAATCCTAAAAAACTCAAGAAAATCCTAAAAAACTCTTAGAACTCTAAAAAAGCCTAAAAAACCCCAAAAAACCTTAGAAAACCGTAAAATATCCTAGAAAACCTTAGAAACCCTAAGAATCATAGAAAACCCTAAAAAAGCTAAAAGATACTAGAAAACCCTAAAAAACACTAAAAATCCTAGAAAACCCTAAAAAACACTAAAAACCCTAGAAAATCCTAAAAACCGTAGAAAACCCTAAAAATCCTAGAAAACCCTAAAAACCCTAGAAAACCCTAAAAAACTCTAACAACTCTAGAAAATCCTAAAAAACTCAAGAAAACCCTAAAAAACTCTTAGAACTCTAAAAAAGCCTAAAAAACCCCAAAAAACTCTAGAAAACCGTAAAATATCCTAGAAAACCCTAAGAATCATAGAAAACCCTAAAAAAGATAAAAGATACTAGAAAACCCTAAAAAACACTAAAAACCCTAAAAAACCCTAGACAACCCTAAAAACCCTAGAAAACCCTAAAAATCCTAGAAAACCCTAAAAAACCTAAAAAAAACCTATAAAATCGTAAAAAAAGCTATAAAATCCTAAAAAACCCTAAAAAACCTAAAAAACTTTAGAAATCCCTAAAAAACCCTAGAAAACCCTAACAACCCTAGAAAATCATAAAAAACTCAAGAAAACCCTAAAAAACACTAAAAACCATAGAAAACCCTAAAAAACCCTTGAAAACCCTAAAAAATCCTAAAAACCCCTAAAAACCCTAGAAAATCCTAAAAATCCTAAAAAAATCCAAAAAAAACTTTAAAAGACCCTAGAAAACCCTAAAAATCCTAGAAAACTCCAAAAAACTACAAAACCTAGAAAACGCTACAAAACCCTAGAAAACCTAAAAAAGGCCTAGAAATCCCTAAAAAAGCCAAGAAAACACTAAAAACACTAGAAAATCATAAAAAACCCTAAGAAAATCGTAGAAAACCCTAAAAAACTCTAAATACTCCAGAAAATCCTAAAAAACTCCAAAAAATCGGAAAAACCCTGGAAAACTCTAGAAAACCATAAAAACCCTAGAAAACCCTAAAATACCATAAAAACCATAAAAAACCGTAAAAACCGTAAAAAATACTAGAAAACCATAACAAACCCTAAAAAACATTAGAAAACCCTAAAAAACATTAAAAACCCTACAAACTCCTAAAAATCCTAGAAAACCCTAGAAAACACTAGAAAACCCTAGAAAATACTAGAAAACCATAAAAAAACCCTAGAAAACGCTTAAATACCCTAAAATTCCCTAGGTTTTTTTTAGGTTTTTCTAGGGTTGTTAGGGTTTTCTAGGCTTTTTTATGGTTTTTTTTCAGCGTTTTCTAGGTTTTTAGTTTTTTCTAGGGTTTTTAGGGTTTTTTAGGGTTTTCTAGAGTTTTTAAGGTTTTCTAGGGTTTTTAGGATTTTGTAGGGTTTTTTAGGAGTTTTTAGGATTCTCTAGGGGTTTTAGTGGTTTTTAGGGTTTTCTAGGTTTTTTATGGTTTTTTAGGGTTTTCTAGTGGTTTTGAGAGTTTTTTAGGGTTTTTAGGGTTTCTTAGAGTTTTTTAGGGTTTTCTAAAGTTTTTTTATGGTTTTCTAGGGTTTTTTGGGAGTTTTTAGGGTTTTCCAGAGTTTTCTAAGATTTTTTAGGGTTTGCTACGGTTTTTAGGGTTTTTCTAGGAATTTTAGGGTTTTTAGGGTTTTCTTGGGTTTTTAGTGTTTTCTAGGGTTTTTAGCATTTTTAGGGTTTTTAGAGTTTTTAGGATTTTTTAAGGTTTTAAAGGTTTTTAGGAAATTTTACGGTTGTTTTTAGTGTTTAGGATTTTTTGGGGTTTTCTATGATTTAAAGTGGTTTTTAGGGGTTTTAGGTTTTTCTGAGGTTTTTAGTGTTTTTTAGAGTTTTCTATGGTTTTAGGATTTTTTAGGGTTTTCTAGTATTTTTTAGGTTTTTAGAGATTTCTAGGGTTTTAAGTGTTTTTTAGGGTTTTTAGAGTTTTCTAGGATTTTTTAAGGTTTTAAGGGTTTTTTAGGGGTTTCTAGGATTTTTTAGGATTTTTTGGGTTTTTAGGGTTTTCTAGGGTTTTTAGGATTTTTTAGGATTTTCTAGGATTTTTTAGGTTTTTAAGGTTTTCTATGATTCTTAGGGTTTTCTAATCTTTTCTAGGGTTTTTTACGGTTTTCTAGGTTTTTTTGGGGTTTTCTAGGATTTTCTAGAGTTTTTTAGGATTTTTTAGGGTTTTCTAGGATTTTTAGTGTTTTCTAGGGTTTTTTACGGTTTTCTAGAGTTTTCTATCGTTATTTGGGTTTTTTAGGGTTTTCAAGGATTTTCTATAATTTTTAGGGTCTTTTAGAGTTTTTCTTAGGTTTTTAGGGTTTTTTAGAGTTGTTAACCCAAAAAACTATAGAAAACACTAAAAAACCCTACAATACCCTAGAAAATGCGAAAAAAATCCTAAAATCCCTAAAAAAACCCTAGAAATTCCTAAAAAATCCTAGAAACCCTAAAAATCCTAGAAAACCCGAGAAACCCTATAAAGGTTATCCTAGAAAACGCGAAAAGACCCTAGAGAATCCTAAAAAACTCTAGAAATCCCTAAAAAACCCAAGAAAACCATAAAAAATCTAAAAAAATCCCTAGAAAATCCTAAAAAATCCTAAAAAACATAACAACCCTAGAAAATCCTAAAAAACCCTAGAAAACCCTAAAAAACTCTAACAACTCTAGAAAATCCTAAAAAACTCAAGAAAAACGTAAAAAACTCTTAGAACTCTAAAAAAGCCTAAAAAACCCCAAAAAACCCTAGAAAACCGTAAAATATCCTAGAAAACCTTAGAAAATCCTAAAAAACCCTAAGAATCATAGAAAATCCTAAAAAAGCTAAAAGATACTAGAAAACTCGAAAAAACACTAAAAATCCTAGAAAACCCTAAAAACACTAAAAACCCTAGAAAACCCTAAAAACCCTAGAAAACCATAAAAATCCTAGAAAACCCTAAAAATCCTAAAAAACTCTAACAACTCTAGAAAATCCAAAAAAACTCAAGAAAACCCTAAAAAAACTCTTAGAACTCTAAAAAAGCATAAAAAACCCCAAAAAACCCTAGAAAACCGTCAAATATCCTAGAAATCCTTAGAAAACCCTAAAAAACCCTAAGAATCGTAGAAAACCCTAAAAAAAGCTAAAAGATACTAGAAACCCCTAAAAAACACTAAAAATCTTAGAAAACCCTAAAAAATACTAAAAAGCCTAAAAAACCTTAGAAAACCCTAAAAACCGTAGAAAACCCTAAAAATCCTAGAAAACTATAAAAACCCTTGAAAATCCGAAAAAACTCTAACAACTCTAAAAAATCCTAAAAAACTCTTAGAACTCTAAAAAAGCCTAAAAAACCCCAAAAAACCCTAGAAAACCGTAAAATATCCTAGAAAACCTTAGAAACCCCTAAGAATCATAGAAAACCCTAAAAAGGCTAAAAGATACTAGAAAACCCTAAAAAACACTAAAAATCCTAGAAAACCCTAAAAAACACTAAAAACCCTAAAAAATCCTAGAAAACCCTAAAAACCGTAGAAAACCCTAAAAATCCTAGAAAACCCTAAAAACCCTAGAAAACTCTAACAACTCTAGAAAATCCGAAAAAACTCAAGAAAACCCTAAAAAACTCTTAGAACTCTAAAAAAGCCTAAAAAACCCAAAAAAAAACTCTAGAAAACCGTAAAATATCCTAGAAAACCCTAAGAATCATAGAAAACCCTAAAAAAGCTAAAAGATACTAGAAAACCCTAAGAAACACTAAAAATCCTAGAAAACCCTAAAAAACACTAAAAACCTATAAAATCCTAAAAAACCCTAAAAAACCTAAAAAACTTTAGAAATCGCTAAAAAACCCTAGAAAATACTAGAAAACCCTTGAAAAGACTAGAAAACCCTAGAAAACCATAAAAAAAATCCTAGAAAACGCTTAAATACATTAAAATTCCCTAGGGTTTTTTAGGTTTTTCTAGGGTTGTTAGGGTTTTCTAGGCTTTTTTATGGTTTTTTTCAGCGTTTTTCTAGGTTTTTAGTTTTTTCTAAGGTTTTTAGGGTTTTTTAGGGTTTTCTAGAGTTTTTAAGGTTGTCTAGGGTTTTTAGGATTTTGTAGGGTTTTTAGGAGTTTTTAGGATTCTCTAGGGGTTTTAGTGTTTTTTAGGGTTTTCTAGGTTTTTTATGGTTTTCTAGGGTTGTTAGGGTTTTTTAGGGTTTTCTAGTGGTTTTGAGAGTTTTTAGGGTTTCTTAGATTTTTCTAGGGTTTTCTAAAGTTTTTTATAGTTTTCTAGGGTTTTTAGGGGGTTTTTAGGGTGTTTTAGGGTGTTTTAGGTTTTGCTACGGTTTTTAGGGTTTTTCTAGAAATTTTAGGATTTTTAGGGTTTTCTTGGGTTTTTAGTGTTTTCTAGGGTTTTTAGCATTTTTAGGGTTTTTAGGGTTTTTTAAGGTTTTAAGGGTTTTTAGGAAATTTTAGGGTTGTTTTTAGTGTTTAGGATTTTTTGGGGTTTTCTATGATTTTTAAGAGTTTTTTAGGGTTTTTAGGTTTTTCTTAGGTTTTTAGTATTTTTTAGAGTTTTCTATGGTTTTAGGATTTTTTAGGGTTTTCTAGTATTTTTTAGGTTTTTAGAGATTTCTAGGGTTTTAAGTGTTTTTTAGGTTTTTAGAGTTTTCTAGGGTTTTTTAAGGTTTTAAGGGTTTTTTAGGGGTTTCTAGGATTTTTTAAGATTTTTTGGGTTTTTTAGGATTTTCTAGGGTTTTTAGGATTTTTTTAGGGTTTTCTAGGATTTTTTAGGTTTTTAAGGTTTTCTATGATTCTTAGGGTTTTTAGGATTTTCTAATCTTTTCTAGGGTTTTTTATGGTTTTCTAGGTTTTTTTTGGGGTTTTCTAGAGTTTCTAGAGTTTTTTAGGGTTTTTTAGGATTTTCTAGGATTTTTAGCATTTTCTAGCGTTTTTTACGGTTTTCTAGAGTTTTCTATCGTTGTTTGGGTTTTTTAGGGTTTTCAAGGATTTTCTATAATTTTTAGGGTTTTTTTCTAAGGTTTTTAGGGTTTTTTAGAGTTGTTAACCCAAAAAACTATATAGAAAACACTAAAAAACCCTACTACCCTAGAAAATGCGAAAAAATCCTAAAATCCCTAAAAACCCTAGAAATTCCTAAAAAATCCTAGAAACCCTAAAAACCCTAGAAAACCCGAGAAACCCTATAAAACCCTAAAAAACCCTTCAAAATCCTAGAAAACGCGAAAAGACCGTAGAGAATCCTAAAAAACTCTAGAAATCCCTAAAAAACCCTAGAAAACCATAAAAAACCTAAAAAAAAAAACCTAGAAAATCCTAAACCCCTAGAAAAAAGCATAAAAAACCCCAAAAAACCATAGAAAACTGTAAAATATCCTAGAAAACCTTAGAAAACCCTAAAAAACCCTAATAATCATAGAAAACCCTAAAAAAAGCTAAAAGGTACTAGAAAACCCTAAAAAACACTAAAAATCCTAGAAAACCCTAAAAAATACTAGAAAGCCTAAAAAACCTTAGAAAACCCTAAAAACCGTAGAAAACCCTAAAAATCCTAGAAAACTATAAAAACCCTAGAAAACCCTAAAAAACTCTAACAACTCTAGAAAATCCTAAAAAACTCAAGAAAATCCTAAAAAACTCTTAGAACTCTAAAAAAGCCTAAAAAACCCCAAAAAAACCCTAGAAAACCGTAAAATATCCTAGAAAACCTTAGAAACCCTAAGAATCATAGAAAACCCTAAAAAAGTTAAAAGATACTAGAAAATCCTAAAAAGCACTAAAAATCCTAGAAAACCCTAAAAAACACTAAAAACCCTAAAAAACCTTAGAAAACCCTAAAAATCCTAGAAAATCCTAAAAACTCAAGAAAACCCTAAAAAACTCTTAGAACTCTAAAAAAGCATAAAAAACCCTAGAAAACCGTAAAATATCCTAGACAACCTTAGAAAATCCTAAAAAATCCTAAGAATCATAGAAAACCCTAAGAAAGGTAAAAGATACTAGAAAACCCGAAAAAACACTAAAAATCCTAGAAAACCCTAAAAACACTAAAAACCCTAAAAAACCTAAAAAAGGCCTAGAAATCCCTAAAAAAGCCTAGAAAACGCTAAAAACACTAGAAAATTGTAAAAAACCCTAAATAAAATCGTAGAAAACCCTAAAAAACTCTAAATACTCCAGAAAATCCTAAAAAACCCCAAAAAATCGGAAAAACCCTGGAAAACACTAGAAAATCATAAAAACCCTAGAAAACCTTAAATTACCCTAAAAACCATAAAAAACCGTAAAAACCGTAAAAAAATACTAGAAAACCATAACAACCCCAAAAAAACACTAGAAAACCCTAAAAAACATTAAAAACCTTAGAAACTCCTAAAAATCCTAGAAAACCCTAGAAAACACTAGAAAACACTAGAAAACCCTAGAAAATACTAGAAAACCCTAGAAAAGACTAGAAAACCCTAGAAAAACATAAAAAAAACCTAGAAAACGCTTAAATACCCTAAAATTCCCTAGGGTTTTTTAGGTTTTTCTAGGGTTGTTAGGGTTTTCTAGGCTTTTTTATGATTTTTTTCAGCGTTTTGTAGGTTTTTAGTTTTTTCTAGGGTTTTTAGGGTTTTTTAGGGTTTTCTAGAGTTTTTAAGGTTTTCTAGGGTTTTTAGGATTTTGTAGGGTTTTTTAGGAGTTTTTAAGATTCTCTAGGGGTTTTAGTGTTTTTTAGGGTTTTCTAGGTTTTTTATGGTTTTCTAGGGTTGTTAGGGTTTTTTAGGGTTTTCTAGTGGTTTTGAGAGTTTTTTAGGGTTTTTAGGGTTTCTTTGAGTTTTCTAGGGTTTTCTAAAGTTTTTTATGGTTTTCTAGGGTTTTTAGGGGGGGGGGGTTTAGGGAGTTTTCAGGGTTTTCTAGAGTTTTCTAGGATTTTTTAGGGTTTGCTACGATTTTTAGGGTTTTTCTAGGAATTTTAGGATTTTTAGTGTTTTCTAGAGATTTTAGCATTTTTAGGGTTTTTAGAGGTTTTAGTGTTTTTTAAGGTTTTAAGGGTTTTTAGGAAATTTTAGGGTTGTTTTTAGTGTTTAGGATTTTTTTGGATTTTCTATGATTTTTAAGAGTTTTTTTAGGGTTTTTAGGTTTTTCTTAGGTTTTTAGTGTTTTTTAGAGTTTTCTATGGTTTTAGGATTTTTAGGGTTTTCTAGTATTTTTTAGGTTTTTAGAGATTTCTAGGGTTTTAAGTATTTTTTAGGGTTTTTAGAGTTTTCTAGGGTTTTTTAAGGTTTTAAGGGTTTTTTAGGAGTTTCTAGGATTTTTTAAGATTTTTTGGGTTTTTTAGGGTTTTCTAGGGTTTTTAGGATTTTTTTAGGGTTTTCTAGGATTCTTAGGCTTTTTAGGGTTTTCTAATCTTTTCTAGGGTTTTTTACGGTTTTCTAGGTTTTTTTGGAGTTTTCTAGGATTTTCTAGAGTTTCTAGAGTTTTTTAGGGTTTTTTAGGGTTTTTTAGGATTTTTTAGGATTTTCTAGGATTTTTAGCGTTTTCTAGGATTTTTTACGGTTTTCTAGAGTTTTCTATCGTTGTTTGGGTATTTTAGGATTTTTAGGGTTTTTTAGAGTTGTTAACCCAAAAAACTATGAAAACACTAAAAAACCCTACAAATTCATAAAAAATCCTAGAAATTCATAAAAAATCCTAGAAACCCTAAAAACCCTAAAAAACCCGAGAAATCCTATAAAACCCTAAAAAACCCTTCAAAATCCTAGAAAACGCGAAAAGACCCTAGAGAATCCTAAAAAACTCTAGAAATCCCTAAAAAACCCTAGAAAACCGTAAAAAACCTAAAAAAACCCTAGAAAATCCTAAAAAATCCTAAAAAACTCTAACAACCCTAGAAAATCCTAAAAAACCCTAGAAAACCCTAAAAAACTCTAACAACTCTAGAAAATCTTAAAAAACTCAAGAAAACCCTAAAAAACTCTTAGAACGCTAAAAAAGCCTAAAAAACCCCAAAAAAACCTAGAAAACCGTAAAATATCCTAGAAAACCTTAGAAAACCCTAAAAAAGCTAAAAGATACTAGAAAACCCGAAAAAACACTAAAAATTCTAGAAAACCATAAAAACAATAAAAACCCTAAAAAACCCTAGAAAACCCTAGAAACCCTAGAAAACCCTAAAAATCCTAGAAAACCCTAAAAATTCTAGAAAACTCTAGAAAACCCTAACAAACTCTAACAACTCTAGAAAATCCAAAAAAACTCAAGAAAACCCTAAAAAAACTCTTAGAACTCTAAAAAAGCATAAAAAACCCCCCAAAAAACCCTAGAAAACTGTAAAATATCCTAGAAAACCTTAGAAAACCCTAAAAAACCCTAAGAATCATAGAAAACCCTAAAAAAAGCTAAAAGATACTTGAAAACCCTCAAAAACACTAAAAATCCTAGAAAACCCTAAAAAATACTAAAAAGCCTAAAAAACCTTAGAAAACCCTAAAAACCGTAGAAAACTCTAAAAATCCTAGAAAAATCTAAAAACCCTAGAAAATCCTAAAAAACTCTAACAACTCTAGAAAATCCTAAAAAACTCAAGAAAATCCTAAAAAACTCTTAGAACTCTAAAAAAGCCTAAAAAACCCCAAAAAAACCCTAGAAAACCGTAAAATATCCTAGAAAACCTTAGAAACCCTAAGAATCATAGAAAAGCCTAAAAAAGCTAAAAGATACTAGAAAACCCTAAAAAACACTAAAAATCCTAGAAAACCCTAAAAAACACTAAAAACCCTAAAAAACCCTAGAAAACCCTAAAAACCGCAGAAAACCCTAAAAATCCTAGAAAACCCTAAAAAACCTTAAAAAATCCTAAAATCCCTAAAAAACCCTAGAAAACCTGAGAAACCCTATAAAACCCTAAAAATCCTTAAAAATCCTAGAAAACGCGAAAAGACCCTAGAGAATCCTAAAAAACTCTAGAAATCCCTAAAAAACCCTAGAAAACCATAAAAAACCTAAAAAAAAAACCTAGAAAATCCTAAAAAATCCTAAAAAACTCTAACAACCCTAGAAAATCCTAAAAAAACCTAGAAAACCCTAAAAAACTCTAACAACTCTAGAAAATTATAAAAAAGCCCCAAAAAACCCTAGAAAACCGTAAAATATCCTAGAAAATCTTAGAAACTCTTAGAATCATAGAAAACCCTAAAAAAGCTAAAAGATACTAGAAAACCCTAGAAACCACTAAAAATCCTAGAAAACCCTAAAAAACACTAAAAACCCTAAAAAACCCTAGAAAACCCTAAAAACCGTAGAAAACCCTAAAAATCCAAGAAAACCCTAAAAACCCTAGAAAACTCTAACAACTCTAGAAAATCCTAAAAAACTCAAGAAAACCCTAAAAAACTCTTAGAACTCTAAAAAAGCCTAAAAAACCCCAAAAAACCCTAGAAAACCGTAAAATATCCTAGAAAACCTTAGAAAACCCTAAGAATCATAGAAAACCCTAAAAAAGCTAAAAGATACTAGAAAACCCTAAAAGACACAAAAAATCCTAAAAACCCTAAAAAACACTGAAAACCCTAGACAACCCTAAAAACCCTAGAAAACCCTAAAAATCCTAGAAAACCCTAAAAAACCTAAAAAAACCTATAAAATCCTAAAAAACCCTAAAAAACCTAAAAAACTTTAGAAATCCCTAAAAAACCCTATAAAGCCCTAACAGCCCTAGAAAATCCTAAAAAACACAAGAAAACCCTAAAAAACACTAAAAATCCTAGAAAACCCTAAAAAACCCTTGAAAACCCTAAAAAATCCTAAAAACTCTAGAAAAACCCTAGAAAATCCTAGAAAATTCTAGAAACCCTAAAAACCATAGAAAACCCGAGAAACCCTATAAAACCCTAAAAAACCCTTCAAAATCCTAGAAAACGCGAAAAGACCCTAGAGAATCCTAAAAAACTCTAGAAATCCCTAAAAAACTCTTAGAACTCTAAAAAACC
Source organism: Arachis hypogaea (assembly GCF_003086295.3). Classification (NCBI taxonomy): domain Eukaryota; kingdom Viridiplantae; phylum Streptophyta; class Magnoliopsida; order Fabales; family Fabaceae; genus Arachis; species Arachis hypogaea. The sequence goes on along the minus strand of NW_027255455.1, from coordinate 494,644 downwards.
CTAAAGAACCCCAAAAAATCCTAGAAAACCGTAAAATATCTTAGAAAACCTTAGAAATCCTAAAAAACCCTAAGAATCATAGAAAACCATAAAAAAGCTAAAAGATACTAGAAAAGTCGAAAAAACACTAAAAATCCTAGAAAACCCTAAAACCAAAAACCCTAAAAAACCCTAGAAAATCCTAAAAACCCTAAAAATCCTAGAAAACCCTAGAAACCCTAAAAATCCTAGAAAACCGTAAAATATCCTAGAAAACCTTAGAAAACTTTAAGAATCATAGAAAAGCCTAAAAAAGCTAAAAGATACTAGAAAACCCTAAAAAACACTAAAAGTCCTACAAAACCCTAAAAAACACTAAAAATCTTAAAAAACCCTAGAAAACCCTAGAAAACCCTAAAAAACACTAACAACTCTAGAAAATCCTAAAAAACTCAAGAAAACCCTAAAAAACACCAAAAAATCCTAGAAAACCGTAAAATATCCTAGAAAATCTTAGAAAACCGTAAGAATCATAGAAAACCCTAAAAAAGCTAAAAGATACCAGAAAACCCTAAAAAACACTAAAAATCCTAGAAAACCCTAAAAAATACTAAAAACCCTAAAAAACCCTTAAAAACCCTAGAAAACCCTAAAAATCCTAGAAAACCCTAAAAAACCTAAAAAAACCTATAAAATCCTAAAAACCCTAAAAATCCTAAAAAACTTAAGAAATCCCTAAAAAATCCTAGAAAACCCTAACAACCCTAGAAAATCCTAAAAAACTCAAGAAAACCCTAAAAAACACTTAAAATCTTAGAAAACCCTAAAAAACCTAAAAAACCCTTGAAAACCCTAAAAAATCCTAAAAACTCAAGAAAATCCTAGAAAACCCAAAAAACACTAAAAGCCCTAGAAAACCCTAAAAACCCTAGAAAATCATAAAAAACTTTAGAAAACTCTAGAAAATCCTAAAAATCCTAAAAAATCCAAAAAAACTTTAAAAGACCCTTGAAAACCCTAAAAATCCTAGAAAACACCAAAAAACTACAAAACTTAGAAAACGCTACAAAACCGTAGAAAAACTAAAAAAGGCCTAGAAATCCCTAAAAAAGCCTAGAAAACGCTAAAAACACTAGAAAATTGTAAAAAACCCTAAAAAAATCGTAGAAAATCCTAAAAAACTCTAAAAATCGTAGAGAATCCTAAAAAACAGTAAAAATCCTAGAAAACCCTAAAAACACTAAAAACCCTAAAAAATCCTAGAAAACCCTAAAAACCGTAGAAAACTCTAAAAGTCCAAGAAAATCCTAAAACCCTAGAAAATCCTAAAAAACTCAAGGAAATCCTAAAAAACTCTTAGAACTCTAAAAAAGCCTAAAAAACCCCAAAAAACCCTAGAAAACCGTAAAATATCCTAGAAAACCTTAGAAAATCCTAAGAATCATAGAAAACCCTAAAAAAGCTAAAATATACTAGAAAACCCTAAAAAATACTGAAAATCCTGGAAAACCCTAAAAAACAGTAAAAACCCTAAAAAACCCTTAAAACCCTAGAAAACCCTAAAAATCCTAGAAAATCCTAAAAACCTAGAAAAACCTAGAAAAACCTATAAAATCCTAAAAAACCCTAGAAAACCCTAGAAATCCCTAACAACCCTAGAAAATCCTAAAAAACTCAAGAAAACACTAAAAAACACTAAAAATCTTAGAAAACCCTAAAAAACGCTAAAATCCCCTAGAAAACCCTAAAAAATCCTAAAAACTCAAGAAAATCCCTAGAAAATCCTAGAAAACCCTAGAAAACACAAAAAACACTAAAAGCCCTAGAAAACCCTAAAAACCCTAGAAAATCATAAAAAACTTTAGAAAACTCTAGAAAATCCTAAAAATCCTAAAAAATCGAAAAAAACTTTAAAAGACCCTTGAAAACCCTAAAAATCATAGAAAACACCAAAAAACTACAAAACTTAGAAAACGCTACAAAACCGTAGAAAACCTAAAAAAGGCCTAGAAATCCCTAAAAAAGCCTAGAAAACGCTAAAAACACTAGAAAATTGTAAAAAACCCTAAAAAAATCGTAGTAAATCCTAAAAAACTCTAAAAAAATCGTAGAAAATCCTAAAAAAACCTATAAAATCCTAAAAAACCCTAAAAAACCTAAAAAACTTTAGAAATCCCTAAAAAACCCTAGAAAACCCTAACAACCCTAGAAAATCATAAAAAACTCAAGAAAACCCTAAAAACACTAAAAACCATAGAAAACCCTAAAAAACCCTTGAAAACCCTAAAAATCCTAAAAACCCCTAAAAACCCTAGAAAATCCTAAAAAACCTAAAAAATCAAAAAAAAAACTTTAAAAGACCCTAGAAAACCCTAAAAATCCTAGAAAACACCAAAAAACTACAAAACCTAGAAAACGCTACAAAACCCTAGAAAACCTAAAAAAGGCCTAGAAATCCCTAAAAAAGCCTAGAAAACACTAAAAACACTAGAAAATAATAAAAAACCCTAAAAAAATCGTAGAAAACCCTAAAAAACTCTAAATACTCCAGAAAATCCTAAAAAACTCCAAAAAATTGGAAAAACCCTGGAAAACACTCGAAAACCATAAAAACCCTAGAAAACCCTAAAATACCATAAAAACCGTAAAAACCGTAAAAAATACTAGAAAACCATAACAAACCCTAAAAAACATTAAAAACCCTAGAAACTCCTAAAAATCCTAGAAAACACTAGAAAACACTAGAAAACCCTAGAAAATACTAGAAAACCCTAGAAAATACTAGAAAACCATAAAAAAACCCTAGAAAACGCTTAAATACCCTAAAATTCCCTATGTTTTTTTTAGGTTTTTCTAGGGTTGTTAGGGTTTTCTAGGCTTTTTTAAGGTTTTTTTTCAGCGTTTTCTAGGTTTTTAGTTTTTTCTAGGGTTTTTAGGGTTTTTTAGGGTTTTCTAGAGTTTTTAAGGTTTTCTAGGGTTTTTAGGATTTTGTAGGGTTTTTTAGGAGTTTTTAGGATTCTCTAGGGGTTTTAGTGTTTTTAGGGTTTTCTAGGTTTTTTATGGTTTTTTAGGGTTTTCTAGTGGTTTTGAGAGTTTTTTAGGGTTTTTAGGGTTTCTTAGAGTTTTTTAGGGTTTTCTAAAGTTTTTTATGGTTTTCTAGGGTTTTTTGGGAGTTTTTAGGGTTTTCCAGAGTTTTCTAAGATTTTTTAGGGTTTGCTACGGTTTTTAGGGTTTTTCTAGGAATTTTAGGATTTTTAGGGTTTTCTTGGGTTTTTAGTGTTTTTTACGGTTTTTAGCATTTTTAGGGTTTTTAGAGTTTTTAGGGTTTTTTATAAGGTTTTAAGGGTTTTTAGGAAATTTTAGGATTGTTTTTAGTGTTTAGGATTTTTTGGGGTTTTCTATGATTTTTAAGAGTTTTTTTAGGGTTTTTAGGTTTTTCTTAGGTTTTTAGTGTTTTTTAGAGTTTTCTATGGTTTTAGGATTTTTTAGGGTTTTCTAGTATTTTTTAGGTTTTTAGAGATTTCTAGGGTTTTAAGTGTTTTTTAGGGTTTTTAGAGTTTTCTAGGATTTTTTAAGGTTTTAAGGGTTTTTTAGGAGTTTCTAGGATTTTTTTAGGATTTTTTGGGTTTTTTAGGGTTTTCTAGGGTTTTTTGGGTTTTTTAGGGTTTTCTAGGATTTTTTAGGTTTTTAAGGTTTTCTATGATTCTTAGGGTTTTTAGGGTTTTCTAATCTTTTCTAGGGTTTTTTACGGTTTTCTAGGTTTTTTTTTGGGGTTTTCTAGGATTTTCTAGAGTTTCTAGAGTTTTTTAGGGTTTTTTAGGATTTTCTAGAATTTTTAGCGTTTTCTAGGGTTTTTTACAGTTTTCTAGAGTTTTCTATCGTTGTTTGGGTTTTTTAGGGTTTTCAAGGATTTTCTATAATTTTTAGGATTTTTTAGAGTTTTCTAAGGTTTTTAGGGTTTTTTAGGTTTGTTAACCCAAAAAACTATATAAAACACTAAAAAACCCTACAAAACCCTAGAAAATGCGAAAAAATTCTAAAATCCCTAAAAAACCCTAGAAATTCCTAAAAAATCCTCGAAACCATAAAAATCCTAGAAAAGGAAACCCTATAAAACCCTAAAAAACCCTTCAAAATCCTAGAAAACGCGAAAAGACCCTAGAGAATCCTAAAAAAACTCTAGAAAACCCTATAAACACTAAAAACCCTAGAAAACCCTAAAATCCTAGAAAACCCTAGAAAATCCTAAAAAACCTAGAAAACCCTAAAAAACTCTAACAACTCTAGAAAATCCAAAAAGAACTCAAGAAAACCCTAAAAAAACTCTTAAAACTCTAAAAAAGCATAAAAAACCCCGAAAAACCCTAGAAAACCTTAGAAAACCCTAAAAAACCCTAAGAATCATAGAAAACCCTAAAAAAAGCTAAAAGATACTAGAAAACCCTAAAAACACTAAAAATCCTAGAAAACCCTAAAAAATACTAAAAAGCCTAAAAAACCCTAGAAAACCCTAAAAACCGTAGAAAACACTAAAAAACTCTAACAACTCTAGAAAATCCTAAAAAACTCAAGAAAATCCTAAAAAACTCTTAGAACTCTAAAAAAGCCTGAAAAACCCCAAAAAACCTTAGAAAACCGTAAAATATCCTAGAAAACCTTAGAAACCCTAAGAATCATAGAAAACCCTAAAAAAGCTAAAAGATACTAGAAAACCCTAAAAAACACTAAAAATCCTAGAAAACCCTAAAAAACACTAAAAACCCTAGAAAATCCTAAAAACCGTAGAAAACCCTAAAAATCCTAGAAAACCCTAAAAACCCTAGAAAACCCTAAAAAACTCTAACAACTCTAGAAAATCCTAAAAAACTCAAGAAAACCCTAAAAAACTCTTAGAACTCTAAAAAAGCCTAAAAAACCCCAAAAAACTCTAGAAAACCGTAAAATATCCTAGAAAACCCTAAGAATCATAGAAAACCCTAAAAAAGATAAAAGATACTAGAAAACCCTAAAAAACACTAAAAACCCTAAAAAACCCTAGACAACCCTAAAAACCCTAGAAACCCTAAAAATCCTAGAAAACCCTAAAAAACCTAAAAAAACCTATAAAATCCTAAAAAAACCTATAAAATCCTAAAAAACCTAAAAAACCTAAAAAACTTAGAAATCCCAAAAAACCCTAGAAAACCCTAACAACCCTAGAAAATCATAAAAAACTCAAGAAAACCTAAAAAACACTAAAAACCATAGAAAACCCTAAAAAACCCTTGAAAACCCTAAAAAATCCTAAAAACCCCTAAAAACCCTAGAAAATCCTAAAAAATCCAAAAAAAAACCTTAAAAGACCCTAGAAAACCCTAAAAATCCTAGAAAACACCAAAAAACTACAAAACCTAGAAAACGCTACAAAACCCTAGAAAACCTAAAAAAGGCCTAGAAATCCCTAAAAAAGCCAAGAAAACACTAAAAACACTAGAAAATCATAAAAAACCCTAAAAAAATCGTAGAAAACCCTAAAAAACTCTAAATACTCCAGAAAATCCTAAAAAACTCCAAAAAATCGGAAAAACCCTGGAAAACACTAGAAAACCATAAAAACCCTAGAAAACCCTAAAATACCATAAAAACCATAAAAAACCGTAAAAACCGTAAAAAATACTAGAAAACCATAACAAACCCTAAAAAACATTAGAAAACCCTAAAAAACATTAAAAACCCTAGAAACTCCTAAAAATCCTAGAAAACCCTAGAAAACACTAGAAAACCCTAGAAAATACTAGAAAACCCTAGAAAATACTAGAAAACCATAAAAAAACCCTGGAAAACGCTTAAATACCCTAAAATTCCCTAGGTTTTTTTAGGTTTTTCTAGGGTTGTTAGGGTTTTCTAGGCATTTTTATGGTTTTTTTCAGCGTTTTCTAGGTTTTTAGTTTTTTCTAGGGTTTTTAGGGTTTTTTAGGGTTTTCTAGAGTTTTTAAGGTTTTCTAGGGTTTTTAGGATTTTGTAGGGTTTTTTAGGAGTTTTTAGGATTCTCTAGGGGTTTTAGTGTTTTTAGGGTTTTCTAGGTTTTTTATGGTTTTTTAGGGTTTTCTAGTGGTTTTGAGAGTTTTTTAGGGTTTTTAGGGTTTCTTAGAGTTTTTTAGGGTTTTCTAAAGTTTTTTATGGTTTTCTAGGGTTTTTTGGGAGTTTTTAGGGTTTTCCAGAGTTTTCTAAGATTTTTTAGGGTTTGCTACGGTTTTTAGGGTTTTTCTAGGAATTTTAGGATTTTTAGGGTTTTCTTGAGTTTTTAGTGTTTTTTAGGGTTTTTAGCATTTTTAGGGTTTTTAAAGTTTTTAGGGTTTTTTATAAGGTTTTAAGGGTTTTTAGGAAATTTTAGGATTGTTTTTAGTGTTTAGGATTTTTTGGGGTTTTCTATGATTTTTAAGAGTTTTTTTAGGGTTTTTAGGTTTTTCTTAGGTTTTTAGGGTTTTTTAGAGTTTTCTATGGTTTTAGGATTTTTTAGGGTTTTCTAGTATTTTTTAGGTTTTTAGAGATTTCTAGGGTTTTAAGTGTTTTTTAGGGTTTTTAGAGTTTTCTAGGATTTTTTAAGGTTTTAAGGGTTTTTTAGGAGTTTCTAGGATTTTTTTAGGATTTTTTGGGTTTTTTAGGGTTTTCTAGGGTTTTTTGGGTTTTTTAGGGTTTTCTAGGATTTTTTAGGTTTTTAAGGTTTTCTATGATTCTTAGGGTTTTTAGGGTTTTCTAATCTTTTCTAGGGTTTTTTACGGTTTTCTAGGTTTTTTTTTGGGGTTTTCTAGGATTTTCTAGAGTTTCTAGAGTTTTTTAGGGTTTTTTAGGATTTTCTAGAATTTTTAGCGTTTTCTAGGGTTTTTTACAGTTTTCTAGAGTTTTCTATCGTTGTTTGGGTTTTTTAGGGTTTTCAAGGATTTTCTATAATTTTTAGGATTTTTTAGAGTTTTCTAAGGTTTTTAGGGTTTTTTAGGTTTGTTAACCCAAAAAACTATATAAAACACTAAAAAACCCTACAAAAACCCTAGAAAATGCGAAAAAATTCTAAAATCCCTAAAAAACCCTAGAAATTCCTAAAAAATCCTCGAAACCATAAAAATCCTAGAAAAGGAAACCCTATAAAACCCTAAAAAACCCTTCAAAATCCTAGAAAACGCGAAAAGACCCTAGAGAATCCTAAAAAAACTCTAGAAAACCCTATAAACACTAAAAACCCTAGAAAACCCTAAAAATCCTAGAAAACCCTAGAAAATCCTAAAAAACCTAGAAAACCCTAAAAAACTCTAACAACTCTAGAAAATCCAAAAAGAACTCAAGAAAACCCTAAAAAAACTCTTAAAACTCTAAAAAAGCATAAAAAACCCCGAAAAACCCTAGAAAACCTTAGAAAACCCTAAAAAACCCTAAGAATCATAGAAAACCCTAAAAAAAGCTAAAAGATACTAGAAAACCCTAAAAACACTAAAAATCCTAGAAAACCCTAAAAAATACTAAAAAGCCTAAAAAACCCTAGAAAACCCTAAAAACCGTAGAAAACACTAAAAAACTCTAACAACTCTAGAAAATCCTAAAAAACTCAAGAAAATCCTAAAAAACTCTTAGAACTCTAAAAAAGCCTGAAAAACCCCAAAAAACCTTAGAAAACCGTAAAATATCCTAGAAAACCTTAGAAACCCTAAGAATCATAGAAAACCCTAAAAAAGCTAAAAGATACTAGAAAACCCTAAAAAACACTAAAAATCCTAGAAAACCCTAAAAAACACTAAAAACCCTAGAAAATCCTAAAAACCGTAGAAAACCCTAAAAATCCTAGAAAACCCTAAAAACCCTAGAAAACCCTAAAAAACTCTAACAACTCTAGAAAATCCTAAAAAACTCAAGAAAACCCTAAAAAACTCTTAGAACTCTAAAAAAGCCTAAAAAACCCCAAAAAACTCTAGAAAACCGTAAAATATCCTAGAAAACCCTAAGAATCATAGAAAACCCTAAAAAAGATAAAAGATACTAGAAAACCCTAAAAAACACTAAAAACCCTAAAAAACCCTAGACAACCCTAAAAACCCTAGACAACCCTAAAAATCCTAGAAAACCCTAAAAAACCTAAAAAAACCTATAAAATCCTAAAAAAACCTATAAAATCCTAAAAAACCCTAAAAAACCTAAAAAACTTTAGAAATCCCGAAAAAACCCTAGAAAACCCTAACAACCCTAGAAAATCATAAAAAACTCAAGAAAACCCTAAAAAACACTAAAAACCATAGAAAACCCTAAAAAACCCTTGAAAACCCTAAAAAATCCTAAAAACCCCTAAAAACCCTAGAAAATCCTAAAAATCCTAAAAAATCCAAAAAAAAACCTTAAAAGACCCTAGAAAACCCTAAAAATCCTAGAAAACACCAAAAAACTACAAAACCTAGAAAACGCTACAAAACCCTAGAAAACCTAAAAAAGGCCTAGAAATCCCTAAAAAAGCCAAGAAAACACTAAAAACACTAGAAAATCATAAAAAACCCTAAAAAAATCGTAGAAAACCCTAAAAAACTCTAAATACTCCAGAAAATCCTAAAAAACTCCAAAAAATCGGAAAAACCCTGGAAAACACTAGAAAACCATAAAAACCCTAGAAAACCCTAAAATACCATAAAAACCATAAAAAACCGTAAAAACCGTAAAAAATACTAGAAAACCATAACAAACCCTAAAAAACATTAGAAAACCCTAAAAAACATTAAAAACCCTAGAAACTCCTAAAAATCCTAGAAAACACTAGAAAACACTAGAAAACCCTAGAAAATACTAGAAAACCCTAGAAAATACTAGAAAACCATAAAAAAACCCTGGAAAACGCTTAAATACCCTTAAATTCCCTAGGTTTTTTTAGGTTTTTCTAGGGTTGTTAGGGTTTTCTAGGCTTTTTATGGTTTTTTTTCAGCGTTTTCTAGGTTTTTAGTTTTTTCTAGGGTTTTTAGGGTTTTTTAGGGTTTTCTAGAGTTTTTAAGGTTTTCTAGGGTTTTTAGGATTTTGTAGGGTTTTTTAGGAGTTTTTAGGATTCTCTAGGGGTTTTAGTGTTTTTAGGGTTTTCTAGGTTTTTTATGGTTTTTTAGGGTTTTCTAGTGGTTTTGAGAGTTTTTTAGGGTTTTTAGGGTTTCTTAGAGTTTTTTAGGGTTTTCTAAAGTTTTTTATGGTTTTCTAGGGTTTTTTGGGAGTTTTTAGGGTTTTCCAGAGTTTTCTAAGATTTTTTAGGGTTTGCTACGGTTTTTAGGGTTTTTCTAGGAATTTTAGGATTTTTAGGGTTTTCTTGAGTTTTTAGTGTTTTTTAGGGTTTTTAGCATTTTTAGGGTTTTTAAAGTTTTTAGGGTTTTTTATAAGGTTTTAAGGGTTTTTAGGAAATTTTAGGATTGTTTTTAGTGTTTAGGATTTTTTGGGGTTTTCTATGATTTTTAAGAGTTTTTTTAGGGTTTTTAGGTTTTTCTTAGGTTTTTAGTGTTTTTTAGAGTTTTCTATGGTTTTAGGATTTTTTAGGGTTTTCTAGTATTTTTTAGGTTTTTAGAGATTTCTAGGGTTTTAAGTGTTTTTTAGGGTTTTTAGAGTTTTCTAGGATTTTTTAAGGTTTTAAGGGTTTTTTAGGAGTTTCTAGGATTTTTTTAGGATTTTTTGGGTTTTTTAGGGTTTTCTAGGGTTTTTAGGATTTTTTGGGTTTTCTAGGATTTTTTAGGTTTTTAAGGTTTTCTATGATTCTTAGGGTTTTTAGGGTTTTCTAATCTTTTCTAGGGTTTTTTACGGTTTTCTAGGTTTTTTTTTGGGTTTTCTAGGATTTTCTAGAGTTTCTAGAGTTTTTTAGGGTTTTTTAGGATTTTCTAGAATTTTAGCGTTTTCTAGGTTTTTTACAGTTTTCTAGAGTTTTCTATCGTTGTTTGGGTTTTTTAGGGTTTTCAAGGATTTTCTATAATTTTTAGGATTTTTTAGAGTTTTCTAAGGTTTTTAGGGTTTTTTAGGTTTGTTAACCCAAAAAACTATATAAAACACTAAAAAACCCTACAAAAACCCTAGAAAATGCGAAAAATTCTAAAATCCCTAAAAAACCCTAGAAATTCCTAAAAAATCCTCAAAACCATAAAAATCCTAGAAAAGGAAACCCTATAAAACCCTAAAAAACCCTTCAAAATCCTAGAAAACGCGAAAAGACCCTAGAGAATCCTAAAAAAACTCTAGAAAACCCTATAAACACTAAAAACCCTAGAAAACCCTAAAAATCCTAGAAAACCCTAGAAAATCCTAAAAAACCTAGAAAACCCTAAAAAACTCTAACAACTCTAGAAAATCCAAAAAGAACTCAAGAAAACCCTAAAAAAACTCTTAAAACTCTAAAAAAGCATAAAAAACCCCGAAAAACCCTAGAAAACCGTCAAATATCCTAGAAAACCTTAGAAAACCCTAAAAAACCCTAAGAATCATAGAAAACCCTAAAAAAAGCTAAAAGATACTAGAAAACCCTAAAAACACTAAAAATCCTAGAAAACCCTAAAAAATACTAAAAAGCCTAAAAAACCCTAGAAAACCCTAAAAACCGTAGAAAACACTAAAAAACTCTAACAACTCTAGAAAATCCTAAAAAACTCAAGAAAATCCTAAAAAACTCTTAGAACTCTAAAAAAGCCTAAAAAACCCCAAAAAACCTTAGAAAACCGTAAAATATCCTAGAAAACCTTAGAAACCCTAAGAATCATAGAAAATCCTAAAAAAGCTAAAAGATACTAGAAAACCCTAAAAAACACTAAAAATCCTAGAAAACCCTAAAAAACACTAAAAACCCTAGAAAATCCTAAAAACCGTAGAAAACCCTAAAAATCCTAGAAAACCCTAAAAACCCTAGAAAACCCTTAAAAACTCTAACAACTCTAGAAAATCCTAAAAAACTCAAGAAAACCCTAAAAAACTCTTAGAACTCTAAAAAAGCCTAAAAAACCCCAAAAAACTCTAGAAAACCGTAAAATATCCTAGAAAACCCTAAGAATCATAGAAAACCCTAAAAAAGATAAAAGATACTAGAAAACCCTAAAAAACACTAAAAACCCTAAAAACCCTAGAAAACCCTAAAAATCCTAGAAAATCCTAAAAAACCTAAAAAAACCTATAAAATCCTAAAAAAACCTATAAAATCCTAAAAAACCCTAAAAAACCTAAAAAACTTTAGAAATCCCTAAAAAACCCTAGAAAACCCTAACAACCCTAGAAAATCATAAAAAACTCAAGAAAACCCTAAAAAACACTAAAAACCATAGAAAACCCTAAAAAACCCTTGAAAACCCTAAAAATCCTAAAAACCCTAAAAACCCTAGAAAATCCTAAAAATCCTAAAAAATCCAAAAAAAAACTTTAAAAGACCCTAGAAAACCCTAAAAATCCTAGAAAACACCAAAAAACTACAAAACCTAGAAAACGCTACAAAACCCTAGAAAACCTAAAAAAGGCCTAGAAATCCCTAAAAAAGCCAAGAAAACACTAAAAACACTAGAAAATCATAAAAAACTCTAAGAAAATCGTAGAAAACCCTAAAAAACTCTAAATACTCCAGAAAATCCTAAAAAACTCCAAAAAATCGGAAAAACCCTGGAAAACTCTAGAAAACCATAAAAACCCTAGAAAACCCTAAAATATCATAAAAACCATAAAAAACCGTAAAAACCGTAAAAAATACTAGAAAACCATAACAAACCCTAAAAAACATTAGAAAACCCTAAAAAACATTAAAAACCCTAGAAACTCCTAAAAATCCTAGAAAACCCTAGAAAACACTAGAAAACCCTAGAAAATACTAGAAAACCATAAAAAAACCCTAGAAAACGCTTAAATACCCTAAAATTCCCTAGGTTTTTTTTAGGTTTTTCTAGGGTTGTTAGGGTTTTCTAGGCTTTTTATGGTTTTTTTTCAGCGTTTTCTAGGTTTTTAGTTTTTTCTAGGGTTTTTAGGGTTTTTTAGGGTTTTCTAGAGTTTTTAAGGTTTTCTAGGGTTTTTAGGATTTTGTAGGGTTTTTTAGGAGTTTTTAGGATTCTCTAGGGGTTTTAGTGGTTTTTAGGGTTTTCTAGGTTTTTTATGGTTTTTTAGGGTTTTCTAGTGGTTTTGAGAGTTTTTTAGGGTTTTTAGGGTTTCTTAGAGTTTTTTAGGGTTTTCTAAAGTTTTTTATGGTTTTCTAGGGTTTTTTGGGAGTTTTTAGGGTTTTCCAGAGTTTTCTAAGATTTTTTAGGGTTTGCTACGGTTTTTAGGGTTTTTCTAGGAATTTTAGGATTTTTAGGGTTTTCTTGAGTTTTTAGTGTTTTTTAGGGTTTTTAGCATTTTTAGGGTTTTTAAAGTTTTTAGGGTTTTTTATAAGGTTTTAAGGGTTTTTAGGAAATTTTAGGATTGTTTTTAGTGTTTAGGATTTTTTGGGGTTTTCTATGATTTTTAAGAGTTTTTTTAGGGTTTTTAGGTTTTTCTTAGGTTTTTAGTGTTTTTTAGAGTTTTCTATGGTTTTAGGATTTTTTAGGGTTTTCTAGTATTTTTTAGGTTTTTAGAGATTTCTAGGGTTTTAAGTGTTTTTTAGGGTTTTTAGAGTTTTCTAGGATTTTTTAAGGTTTTAAGGGTTTTTTAGGAGTTTCTAGGATTTTTTTAGGATTTTTTGGGTTTTTTAGGGTTTTCTAGGGTTTTTAGGATTTTTTTGGGTTTTCTAGGATTTTTTAGGTTTTTAAGGTTTTCTATGATTCTTAGGGTTTTTAGGGTTTTCTAATCTTTTCTAGGGTTTTTTACGGTTTTCTAGGTTTTTTTTTGGGTTTTCTAGGATTTTCTAGAGTTTCTAGAGTTTTTTAGGGTTTTTTAGGATTTTCTAGAATTTTTAGCGTTTTCTAGGGTTTTTTACAGTTTTCTAGAGTTTTCTATCGTTGTTTGGGTTTTTTAGGGTTTTCAAGGATTTTCTATAATTTTTAGGATTTTTTAGAGTTTTCTAAGGTTTTTAGGGTTTTTTAGGTTTGTTAACCCAAAAAACTATATAAAACACTAAAAAACCCTACAAAAACCCTAGAAAATGCGGAAAAATTCTAAAATCCCTAAAAAACCCTAGAAATTCCTAAAAAATCCTAGAAACCATAAAAACCCTAGAAAAGGAAACCCTATAAAACCCTAAAAAACCCTTCAAAATCCTAGAAAACGCGAAAAGACCCTAGAGAATCCTAAAAAAACTCTAGAAAACCCTATAAACACTAAAAACCCTAGAAAACCCTAAAAACCCTAGAAAACCCTAAAAATCCTAGAAAACCCTAGAAAATCCTAAAAAACCTAGAAAACCCAAAAAAACTCTAACAACTCTAGAAAATCCAAAAAGAACTCAAGAAAACCCTAAAAAAACTCTTAAAACTCTAAAAAAGCATAAAAAACCCCGAAAAACCCTAGAAAACCGTCAAATATCCTAGAAAACCTTAGAAAACCCTAAAAAACCCTAAGAATCATAGAAAACCCTAAAAAAAGCTAAAAGATACTAGAAAACCCTAAAAACACTAAAAATCCTAGAAAACCCTAAAAAATACTAAAAAGCCTAAAAAACCCTAGAAAACCCTAAAAACCGTAGAAAACACTAAAAAACTCTAACAACTCTAGAAAATCCTAAAAAACTCAAGAAAATCCTAAAAAACTCTTAGAACTCTAAAAAAGCCTAAAAAACCCCAAAAAACCTTAGAAAACCGTAAAATATCCTAGAAAACCTTAGAAACCCTAAGAATCATAGAAAATCCTAAAAAAGCTAAAAGATACTAGAAAACCCTAAAAAACACTAAAAATCCTAGAAAACCCTAAAAAACACTAAAAACCCTAGAAAATCCTAAAAACCGTAGAAAACCCTAAAAATCCTAGAAAACCCTAAAAACCCTAGAAAACCCTTAAAAACTCTAACAACTCTAGAAAATCCTAAAAAACTCAAGAAAACCCTAAAAAACTCTTAGAACTCTAAAAAAGCCTAAAAAACCCCAAAAAACTCTAGAAAACCGTAAAAGATCCTAGAAAACCCTAAGAATCATAGAAAATCCTAAAAAAGACTAGAAAACCCTAAAAAACACTAAAAACCCTAAAAAATCCTAGACAACCCTAAAAACCCTAGAAAACCCTAAAAATCCTAGAAAACCCTAAAAAAACCTAAAAAAACCTATAAAATCCTAAAAAAACCTATAAAATCCTAAAAAACCCTAAAAAACCTAAAAAACTTTAGAAATCCCTAAAAAACCCTAGAAAACCCTAACAACCCTAGAAAATCATAAAAAACTCAAGAAAACCCTAAAAAACACTAAAAACCATAGAAAACCCTAAAAAACCCTTGAAAACCCTAAAAAATCCTAAAAACCCCTAAAAACCCTAGAAAATCCTAAAAATCATAAAAAATCCAAAAAAAAACTTTAAAAGACCCTAGAAAACCCTAAAAATCCTAGAAAACACCAAAAAACTACAAAACCTAGAAAACGCTACAAAACCCTAGAAAACCTAAAAAAGGCCTAGAAATCCCTAAAAAAGCCTAGAAAACACTAAAAACACTAGAAAATCATAAAAAACCCTAAAAAAATCGTAGAAAACCCTAAAAAACTCTAAATACTCCAGAAAATCCTAAAAAACTCCAAAAAATCGGAAAAACCCTGGAAAACACTAGAAAACCATAAAAACCCTAGAAAACCCTAAAATACAATAAAAACCATAAAAAACCGTAAAAACCGTAAAAATACTAGAAAACCATAACAAACCCTAAAAAACATTAGAAAACCCTAAAAAACATTAAAAACCCTAGAAACTCCTAAAAATCCTAGAAAACCCTAGAAAACACTAGAAAACACTAGAAAACCCTAGAAAATACTAGAAAACCCTAGAAAATACTATAAAACCATAAAAAACCCTAGAAAACGCTTAAATACCCAAAAATTCCCTAGGTTTTTTTTAGGTTTTTCTAGGGTTGTTAGGGTTTTCTAGGCTTTTTTATGGTTTTTTTCAGCGTTTTCTAGGTTTTTAGTTTTTTCTAGGGTTTTTAGGGTTTTTTAGGGTTTTCTAGAGTTTTTAAGGTTTTCTAGGGTTTTTAGGATTTTGTAGGGTTTTTTAGGAGTTTTTAGGATTCTCTAGGGGTTTTAGTGTTTTTTAGGGTTTTCAAGGTTTTTATTGTTTTTTAGGGTTTTCTAGTGGTTTTGAGAGTTTTTTAGGGTTTTTAGGGTTTCTTAGAGTTTTTTAGGGTTTTCTAAAGTTTTTTATGGTTTTCTAGGGTTTTTTGGGAGTTTTTAGGGTTTTCCAGAGTTTTCTAAGATTTTTTAGGGTTTGCTATGGTTTTTAGGGTTTTTCTAGGAATTTTAGGATTTTTAGGATTTTCTTGGGTTTTTAGTGTTTTCTAGGGTTTTTAGCATTTTTAGGGTTTTAGAGTTTTTAGGGTTTTTTAAGGTTTTAAGGGTTTTTAGGAAATTTTAGGGTTGTTTTTAGTGTTTAGGATTTTTTCGGATTTTCTATGATTTTTAAGAGTTTTTTTAGGGTTTTTAGGTTTTTCTTAGGTTTTTAGTGTTTTTTAGAGTTTTCTATGGTTTTAGGATTTTTTAGGGTTTTCTAGTATTTTTTAGGTTTTTAGAGATTTCTAGGGTTTTAAGTGTTTTTTAGGGTTTTTAGAGTTTTCTAGGATTTTTTAAGGTTTTAAGGGTTTTTTAGGAGTTTCTAGGATTTTTTAGGATTTTTTGGGTTTTTTAGGGTTTTCTAGGGTTTTTAGGATTTTTTTAGGGTTCTCTAGGATTTTTTAGGTTTTTAAGGTTTTCTATGATTCTTAGGGTTTTTAGGGTTTTCTAATCTTTTCTAGGATTTTTTACGGTTTTCTAGGTTTTTTTGGGGTTTTCTAGGATTTTCTAGAGTTTCTAGAGTTTTTTAGGGTTTTTTAGGGTTTTTTAGGATTTTCTAGGATTTTTAGCGTTTTCTAGGGTTTTTTACAATTTTTTAGAGTTTTCTATCGTTGTTTGGGTTTTTTAGGGTTTTCAAGAATTTTCTATAATTTTTAGGGTTTTTTAGAGTTTTCTAAGGTTTTTAGGGTTTTTTAGGGTTGTTATCCCAAAAAACTATAGAAAACACTAAAAAACCCTACAAAACCCTAGAAAATGTGAAAAAAATCCTAAAATCCCTAAAAACCTTAGAAATTCCTAAAAAATCCTAGAAACCCGAGAAAACCTGAGAAACCCTATAAAACCCTAAAAAACCCTTCAAAATCCTAGAAAACGCGAAAAGACCCTAGAGAATCCTAAAAAACCCTAGAAAATCATAAAAAAACTTAAAAAAAAACCTAGAATATCCTAAAAAATACTAAAAAACTCTAACAACCCTAGAAAATCCTAAAAATTCCTAGAAAACCCTAAAACCCTAGAGAACCCTAAAAAACTCTAACAACTCTAGAAAATCCTAAAAAACTCTTAGAACTCTAAAAAAGCCTAAAATACCCCAAAAAATCCTAGAAAACCGTAAAATATCCTAAACCCTAAACCCTTAGGGTTTAAGGGTTTTCTAGTGTTTTCCAGGATTTTTCCGATTTTTCGGGGTTTTTTAGGATTTTCTGGAGTATTTAGAGTTTTTTAGGGTTTTCTACGATTTTTAGGGTTTTTTAGGATTTTCTTGTGTTTTTAGCGTTTTCTAGGCTTTTTTAGGGATTTCTAGGCCTTTTTTTAGGTTTTCTAGGGTTTTGTAGCGTTTTCTAAGTTTTGTAGTTTTTTGGTGTTTTCTAGGATTTTCAAGGGTCTTTTAAAGTTTTTTGGGATTTTTTAGGATTTTTAGGATTTTCTAGAGTTTTCTAAAGTTTTTTATGATTTTCTATGGTTTTTAGGGTTTTCTAGGGCTTTTAGTGTTTTTTGGGTTTTCTAGGATTTTCTAGGGATTTTCTAGAGTTTTTAGGATTTTTTAGGGTTTCAAGGGTTTTTTAGGTTTTTTAGGGTTTTCTAACATTTTTAGTATTTTTTAGGGTTTTCTTGAGTTTTTTAGGATTTTCTAGGGTTGTTAGGGTTTTCTAGGGTTTTCTAGGGTTTTTTAGGGATTTCTTAAGTTTTTTAGGTTTTTTAGGGTTTTTAGGATTTTATAGGTTTTTTTTAGGTTTTTTAGGGTTTTCTAGGATTTTTAGGGGTTTCTAGGGTTTTTAAGGGTTTTTTAGGGTTTTTAGTGTTTTTTAGGATTTTCTAGGATTTTTAGTGTTTTTTAGGGTTTTCTATGATTCTTAGGGTTTTCTAGGATATTTTATGGTTTTCTAGGGTTTTTTGGGGTTTTTTAGGCTTTTTTAGAGTTCTAAGAGTTTTTTAGGATTTTCTTGAGTTTTTTAGGATTTTCTAGAGTTGTTAGAGTTTTTTAGGGTTTTCTAGGGTTTTTAGGGTTTTCTAGGATTTTTAGGGTTTTCTAGGGCTTTTAGGGTTTTCTACGGTTTTTAGGGTTTTCTAGGGTTTTTTAGGGGTTTTAGTTTTTTTTAGGGTTTTCTAGGATTTTTAGTGTTTTTTAGGGTTTTCTAGTATCTTTTAGCTTTTTTAGAGTTTTCTATGATTCTTAGGGTTTTCTAAGGTTTTCTAGGATATTTTACGGTTTTCTATGGTTTTTTGGGGTTTTTTAGGCTTTTTTAGAGTTCTAAGAGTTTTTTAGGGTTTTCTTGAGTTTTTTAGGATTTTCTAGAGTTGTTAGAGTTTTTTAGGGTTTTCTAGGGTTTTTAGGTTTTTCTATAGTTTTTAGTGTTTTTTAGGGTTTTCTAGGCTTTTTAGTGTTTTTTAGGGTTTTCTAGGATTTTTAGTATTTTTTAGGGTTTTGTTGTATCTTTTAGCTTTTTTTAGGGTTTTCTATGATTCTTAGCGTTTTTTAGGATTTACTAAGGTTTTCTAGGATATTTTACGGTTTTCTAGGGTTTTTTGGGGTTTTTTATGCTTTTTTAGAGTTCTAAGAGTTTTTTTTAGGGTTTTCTTGAGTTTTTTTGGATTTTCTAGAGTTGTTAGAGTTTTTTATGGTTTTTAGGGTTTTCTAGGATTTTTAGGGTTTTCTAGGGTTTTTAGGGTTTTCTAGGGTTTTCTAGGATTTTTAGGGTTTTCTAGGGTTTTTAGGGTTTTCTAGGGTTTTTTAGGGTTTTCTAGGATTTTTAGTGTTTTTTCGAGTTTTCTAGTATCTTTTAGCTTTTTTATGGTTTTCTATGATTCTTATGGTTTTTTAGGATTCTCTAAGGTTTTCTAGGATATTTTACGGTTTTCTAGGGTTTTTTGAGCTTTTTTAGGCTTTTTTAGAGTTCTAAGAGTTTTTTAGGGTTTTCTGGAGTTTTTTAGGATTTTCTAGAGTTGTTAGAGTTTTTTAGGGTTTTCTAGAGTTTTTTAATGATTTCTAGAGTTTTTTAGGATTCTCTATGGTCTTTTCGCGTTTTCTAGGATTTTGAAGGGTTTTTTAGGGTTTTATAGGGTTTCTTGGGTTTTCTATGGTTTTTAGGGTTTTTAGGATTTTTTAGGAATTTCCAGGGTTTTTTAGGGATTTTAGGATTTTTCCGCATTTTCTCTTGTAGGGTTTTTTAGGGATTTTAGGATTTTTCCGCATTCTATAGTTTTTTGGGTTAACAACCCTAAAAAACCCTAAAAACCTTAGAAAACTCTAAAAAACCCTAAAAATTATAGAAAATCCTTGAAAACCCTAAAAAATCCAAACAACGATAGAAAACTCTAGAAAACCGTAAAAAACCCTAGAAAACGCTAAAAATCCTAGAAAATCCTAAAAAACCCTAAAAAACTCTAGAAACTCTAGAAAATCCTAGAAAATCCCAAAAAAAAATCTAGAAAACCGTAAAAAACCCTAGAAAATATTAGAAAACCCTAAAAAGCCTAAGAATCATAGAAAACCTTAAAAACCTAAAAAATCATAGAAAACCCTAAAAAAATCCTAAAAACCCTAGAAAACCCTAAAAAATCCAAAAAATCTTAAAAAATCCTAGAAACCCCTAAAAAACCCTTAAAACCTTAAAAAATCCTAGAAAACTCTAAAAACCCTAAAAAACACTTAAAAGCCTAGAAATCTCTAAAAACCTAAAAAATACTAGAAAACCCTAAAAAATCCTAAAACCATAGAAAACTCTAAAAAACACTAAAAACCTAAAAAAAACTCTTAAAAATCATAGAAAACCCCAAAAAATCCTAAACACTAAAAACAACCCTAAAATTTCCTAAAAACCCTTAAAACCTTAAAAAACCCTAAAAACTCTAAAAACCCTAAAAATGCTAAAAACCCTAGAAAACACTAAAAACCCAAAAAAATCCTAAAAATCCTAAAATTTCTAGAAAACCCTAAAAACTCCCTAAAAACCCTAGAAATCCATAAAAAACTATAGAAAATCCTAGAAAACTCTAAGAAACCCTAAAAACCCTAAAAAACTCTCAAAACCACTAGAAAACCCTAAAAAACCCTAACAACCCTAGAAAACCATTAAAAACCTAGAAAATCCTAAAAACCACTAAAACCCCTAGAGAATCCTAAAAACCCCTAAAAAACCCTACAAAATCCTAAAAACCCTAGAAAACCTTAAAAACTCTAGAAAACCCTAAAAAACCCTAAAAACACTAGAAAAAACTAAAAACCTAGAAAAACACTGAAAAAAACCATAAAAAAGCCTAGAAAACCCTACCAACCCTAGAAAAACCTAAAAAAACCTAGGGAATTTTAGGGTATTTAAGCATTTTCTAGGGTTTTTTTATGTCTTTCTAGGGTTTTCTAGTATTTCTAGGGTTTTCTAGTGTTTTCTAGTATTTTCTAGGGTTTTCTAGGATTTTTAGGAGTTTCTAGGGTTTTTAATATTTTTTAGGGTTTTCTAGTGTTTTTTAGGGGTTTTTTATGTCTTTCTAGGGTTTTCTAGTATTTTCTAGGGTTTTCTAGTGTTTTCTAGTATTTTCTAGGGTTTTCTAGGATTTTCAGGAGTTTCTAGGGTTTTTAATGATTTTTAGGGTTTTCTAGGGTTTCCTAGTATTTTTTTACGGTTTTCACGGTTTTTAATGGTTTTTAGGGTATTTTAGGGTTTTCTAGGGTTTTTATGGTTTTCTAGTGTTTTCCAGGGTTTTTCCGATTTTTTGGGGTTTTTTAGGATTTTCTGGATTATTTAGAGTTTTTTAGGGTTTTCAACGATTTTTTAGGGTTTTTTACAATTTTCTAGTGTTGTTAGCGTTTTCTAGGCTTTTTTAGGGATTTCTAGGCCTTTTTTAGGTTTTCTAGGGTTTTGTAGCGTTTTCTAAGTTTTGTAGTTTTTTGGTATTTTCTAGGATTTTAAGGGTTTTCAAGGGTCTTTTAAAGTTTTTTTTTGGATTTTTTAGGATTTTTAGGATTTTCTAGAGTTTTCTAAAGTTTTTTATGGTTTTCTAGGGTTTTTTAGGGATTTCTAGAGTTTTTTTTAGCATTCTCTAGGGTCTTTTCGCGTTTTCTAGGATTTTGAAGGGTTTTTTAGGGTTTTATAGGGTGTCTCGGGTTTTCTAGGGTTTTTAGGGTTTCTAGGATTTTTTAGGAATTTCTAGGGTTTTTTAGGGATTTTAGGATTTTTCCGCATTTTCTAGGGTTTTGTAGGGTTTTTTAGTGTTTTCTATAGTTTTTTGGGTTAACAACCCTAAAAAACCCAAACAACGATAGAAAACTCTAGAAAATCGTAAAAGACCCTAGAAAAAACTAAAAATCCTAGAAAACCCAAAAAAAACCTAGAAAACCGTAAAAAACCCTAGAAAAGATTAGAAAACCCTAAAAACCCTAAGCATCATAGAAAACCTTAAAAACCTAAAAAATCCTAGAAAACCCTAAAAAATCCTAAAAACCCTAAAAAATCATAAAAAACCCAAAAAATCTTAAAAAATCATAGAAACCCCTATAAAACCCTTAAAAGCTTAAAAAATCCTAGAAAACTCTAAAAACCCTAAAAAAACACTTAAAACCCTAGAAATCTCTAAAAACCTAAAAAATACTAGAAAACTCTAAAAAACACTAAAAACCTAAGAAAAACCTAAAAACCCTAAAAAAACTCTTAAAAATCATAGAAATCCCCCAAAAATCCTAAAACCCTCTAAAACCTTAAAATTTCCTAAAAACCCTTAAAACCTTAAAAACCCTAAAACCTCTAAAAACCCTAAAAATGCTAAAAACCCTAGAAAACACTAAAAACCCAAGAAAACCCTAAAAATCCTAAAATTCCTAGAAAAATCCTAAAAACCGTAGCAAACCCTAAAAAATCCTAGAAAACTCCAGAAAACCCTAAAAACTCCCTAAAAACCCACCTAAAAACCCTAGAAAACCATAAAAAACTTTAGAAAACCCTAGAAAACTCTAAGAAACCCTAAAAATCCTAAAAAAATCTCAAAACCACTAGAAAACCCTAAAAAACCCTAACAACCCTAGAAAACCATAAAAAACCTAGAAAACCCTAAAAAACACTAAAACCCCTAGAGAATCCTAAAAACTCCTAAAAAACCCCACAAAATCCTAAAAACCCTAGAAAACCCTAAAAACCCTAGAAAAAACTAAAAACCTAGAAAAACGCTGAAAAAAGCTAGAAAACCTAACAACCCTAGAAAAACCTAAAAAACCCTAGGGAATTTTAGGGTATTTAAGCGTTTTCTAGGGTTTTCTAATTTTTTCTAGGGTTTTCTAGTATTTTCTAGGGTTTTCTAGTGTTTTCTAGGATTTTTAGGACTTTCTAGGGTTTTTAATGTTTTTAGGGTTTTCTAGTGTTTTTTAGGGGTTGTTATGGTTTTCTAGTATTTTTTTACGGTTTTTACGGTTTTTTATGGTTTTTAGGATATTTTAGGATTTTCTAGGGTTTTTATGATTTTCTAGTGTTTTCCAGGGTTTTTCCAATTTTTTGGGGTTTTTTAGGATTTTCTGGAGTATTTAGAGTTTTTTAGGGTTTTCTACGATTTTTTTAGGGTTTTTTACAATTTTCTAGTGTTTCTAGGCTTTTTTAGGGATTTCTAGGCCATTTTTAGGCTTTCTAGGGTTTTGTAGCGTTTTCTAAGTTTTGTAGTTTTTTGGTATTTTCTAGGATTTTTAGGTTTTCAAGGGTCTTTTAAAGTTTTTTTTGGATTTTTTAGGATTTTCTAGAGTTTTCTAAAGTTTTTTATGGTTTTCTAGGGTTTTCTAGGGCTTTTAGTGTTTTTTGGATTTTTTAGGATTTTCTAGGGTTTTTCTAGATTTTTTAGGATTTTTTAGGGTTTTCAAGGGTTTTTTAGGTTTTTTAGGATTTTCTTGGATTTTTAGTGTTTTTTAGGGTTTTTTGAGTTTTTTAGGATTTTCTAGGGTTGTTAGGGTTTTCTAGGGTTTTTTAGGGATTTCTAAAGTTTTTTAGGTTTTCTAGGGATTTTAGGGATTTTTAGGGTTTTCTAGGGCTTTTAGTGTTTTTTGGGTTTTCAAGGATTTTCTAGGATTTTCTAGGGTTTTTCTAGAGTTTTTAGGATTTTTTAGGGTTTTCAAGGGTTTTTTTAGGTTTTTTAGGGTTTTCTAGGATTTTTAGTGTTTTTTAGGGTTTTCTTGAGTTTTTTAGGATTTTGTAGGGTTGTTAGGGTTTTCTAGGGTTTTTTAGGGATTTCTAAACTTTTTTAGGGTTTTTAGGGTTTTTTAGGATTTTATAGGTTTTTTTAGGTTTTTTAGGGTTTTCTAGGATTTTTAGGGTTTTCTAGGGTTTTTAGGGTTGTCTAGGGTTTTTTAGGGTTTTTAGTGTTTTTTAGGGTTTTCTAGGATTTTTAGTGTTTTTTAGGATTTTCTAGTATCTTTTATCTTTTTTAGGGTTTTCTATGATTCTTAGGGTTTTCTAGGATATTTTACGGTTTTCTAGAGTTTTTTGGGATTTTTTATGCTTTTTTAGAGTTCTAAGAGTTTTTTAGGGTTTTCTTGAGTTTTTTAGGATTTTCTAGAGTTGTTAGAGTTTTTTAGGGTTTTTAGGGTTTTCTAGGATATTTAGGGTTTTCTACGGTTTTTAGGATTTTCTAGGGTTTTTAGTGTTTTTTAGGGTTTTCTAGGGTTTTTAGGGTTGTCTAGGGTTTTTTAGGGTTTTTAGTGTTTTTTAGGGTTTTCTAGGATTTTTAGTGTTTTTTAGGATTTTCTAGTATCTTTTATCTTTTTTAGGGTTTTCTATGATTCTTAGGGTTTTCTAGGATATTTTACAGTTTTCTAGGGTTTTAGGGTTTTTTAGGCTTTTCTAAAGTTCTAAGAGTTTTTTAGGATTTTCTTGACTTTTTTAGGATTTTCTAGAGTTGTTAGAGTTTTTTAGGGTTTTCTAGGGTTTTTAGGGTTTTCTAGGATTTTTAGGGTTTTCTAGGGTTTTTAGGGTTTTCTAGGGTTTTTAGGGTTTCTAGTGTTTTTTAGGGTTTTCTAGAAATTTTAGTGTTTTTTAGGATTTTCTAGTATCTTTTAGCTTTTTTAGGGTTTTCTATGATTCTTAGGGGTTTCTAAGGTTTTCTAGGATATTTTACGGTTTTCTAGGGTTTTTTGGGGTTTTTTAGGCTTTTTTAGAGTTCTAAGAGTTTTTTAGGGTTTTCTTGAGTTTTTAGGATTTTCTAGAGTTGTTAGAGTATTTTAGGGTTTTCTAGGGTTTTCTAGGATTTTTAGGGTTTTCTACGGTTTTTAGGGTTTTCTAGGTTTTTTAGGCTTTTTAGTGTTTTTTAGGTTTTTTATGGTTTTCTAGGATTTTTAGTGTTTTTTAGGTTTTTCTAGGGTTTTTAGTATTTTTTAGGGTTTTCTAGTGGTTTTGAGAGTTTTTTAGGGTTTTTAGGGTTTCTTAGAGTTTTCTAGGGTTTTCTAAAGTTTTTTATGATTTTCTAGGGTTTTTAGGGGGGGGGGGTTTAGGGAGTTTTTAGGATTTTCTAGAGTTTTCTCGGATTTTTTAGGGTTTGCTACGGTTTTTAGGGTTTTTCTAGGAATTTTAGGATTTTTAGGGTTTTCTTGGGTTTTTAGTGTTTTCTAGGGATTTTAGCATTTTTAGGGTTTTTAGAGGTTTTAGAGTTTTTTAAGGTTTTAAGGGTTTTTAGGAAATTTTAGGGTTGTTTTTAGTGTTTAGGATTTTTTGGGGTTTTCTATGATTTTTAAGAGTTTTTAGGTTTTTCTTAGGTTTTTAGTGTTTTTTAGAGTTTTCTATGGTTTTAGGAATTTTTAGGGTTTTCTAGTATTTTTTAGGATTTTAGAGATTTCTAGGGTTTTAAGTATTTTTTAGGGTTTGTAGAGTTTTCTAGGGTTTTTTAAGGTTTTAAGGGAGTTTTTTAGAGTTTACTATCGTTTTAGGATTTTTTAAGATTTTTTGGGTTTTTTAGGGTTTTCTAGGGTTTTTAGGATTTTTTTAGGGTTTTCTAGGATTCTTAGGCTTTTTAGGGTTTTCTAATCTTTTCTAGGGGTTTTTACGGTTTTCTAGGTTTTTTTGGGGTTTTCTTGGATTTTCTAGAGTTTCTAGAGTTTTTTAGGGTTTTTTAGGATTTTCTAGGATTTTTAGCGTTTTCTAGGGTTTTTTACGGTTTTCTAGAGTTTTCTATCATTGTTTGGGTTTTTTAGGGTTTTCAAGTATTTTCTATAATTTTTAGGGTTTTTTAGAGTTTTCTAAGGTTTTTAGGGTTTTTTAGAACTGTTAACCCAAAAAACTATAGAAAACACTAAAAAACCCTACAAAACCCTAGAAAATGCGAAAAAATCCTAAAATCCCTAAAAAACGCTAGAAATTTCTAACAAATCCTAGAAACCCTAAAAACCCTAGAAAACCATAAAAATCCTAGAAAATCCAAGAAAAACTTTAAAAGACCCTTGAAAACCCTAAAAATCCTAGAAAACACCAAAAAACTACAAAACTTAGAAAACGCTACAAAACCCTAGAAAACCTAAAAAAGGCCTAGAAATCCCTAAAAAAGCCTAGAAAACGCTAAAAACACTAGAAAATCCTAAAAAACCCTAAAAAATCGTAGAAAACCCTAAAAAACTCTAAATACTCCAGAAAATCCTAAAAAACCCCAAAAAATCGGAAAAACCCTGGAAAACACAAGAAAACCATAAAAACACTAGAAAACCCTAAAATACCCTAAAAACCATTAAAAAAACCGTAAAAACCGTAAAAAATACTAGAAAATCATAACAAACCCTAAAAAAACTAGAAAACCCTAAAAAACATTAAAAACCCTAGAAACTCCTAAAAATCCAAGAAAACCCTAGAAAACACTAGAAAACACTAGAAAACCCTAGAAAATACTAGAAAATACTAGAAAACCCTAGAAAACCACAAAAAAACCCTAGAAAACGCTTAAATACCCTAAAATTCCCAAGGATTTTTTAGGGTTTTTCTAGGGTTGTTAGGGTTTTCTAGGCTTTTTTATGGTTTTTTTTCAGCGTTTTCTAGGTTTTTATTTTTTCTAGGGTTTTTAGGGTTTTCTAGAGTTTTTAGGGATTTTTGTAGGGTTTTTCAGGAGTTTTTAGGATTCTCTAGGGGTTTTAGTGTTTTTTAGGGTTTTCTAGGTTTTTTATGTTTTCTAGGTTGTTAGGGTTTTTAGGGTTTTCTAGTGGTTTTGAGAGTTTTTTAGGGTTTTTAGGGTTTCTTAGAGTTTTTTAGGGTTTTCTAAAGTTTTTTATGGTTTTTAGGGGTTTTTTAGGGAGTTTTTAGGGTTTTCCAGAGTTTTCTAGGATTTTTTAGTGTTTGCTATGGTTTTTAGGGTTTTTCTAGGAATTTTAGGATTTTTAGGGTTTTCTTGGGTTTTTAGTGTTTTCTAGGGTTTTTCGCATTTTTAGGGTTTTTAGGATTTTTTAAGGTTTTAAGGGTTTTTAGGAAATTTTAGGGTTGTTTTTAGTGTTTAGGATTTTTTGGGGTTTTCTATGATTTTTAAGAGTTTTTTAGGGTTTTTAAGTTTTTCTTAGGTTTTAGTGTTTTTTAGAGTTTTCTATGGTTTAGGATTTTTTAGGGTTTTCTAGTTTTTTTTAGGTTTTAGAGATTTCTAGGGTTTTAAGTGTTTTTTAGGATTTTTAGAGTTTTCTAGGATTTTTTAAGGTTTTAAGGGTTTTTTAGGGGTTTGTAGGATTTTTTAGATTTTTTGGGTTTTAAGGGTTTTCTAGGGTTTTTAGGATTTTTTTAGGGTTTCTAGGATTTTTTAGGTTTTTAAGGTTTTCTATGATTCTTAGGGTTTTTAGGGTTTTCTAATCTTTTCTAGGTTTTTTACGGTTTTCTAGTTTTTTGGGGTTTTCTAGGATTTTCTAGAGTTTTTAGGTTTTTT
>NW_027255455.1:447419-467437 GCF_003086295.3 Arachis hypogaea | reverse complement strand
AATTTTTTAGGGTTTTTTAGGATTCTCTATGATTTTTTCGCATTTTCTATGGTTTTTTAGGGTTTTGAAGGGTTTCAAGGGTTTTTTTAGGGATTTTAGGGTTTTTTTTGCGTTTTCTAGGGTTTTATAGCAATTTTTAGTGTTTTTAAAGTTTTAGGGTTTTCTAGGTTTTTTTAGGGTTTTCTAGGGTTTTTAGGATTTTCTAGGGTTTTTAGCATTTTTTAGGGATTTCTAGGGATTTTAGGTTTTCTAGGGTTTTCTAAGATTTTGCTGTTTTTTTAGTTTTTTCTAGGGTTTTTAGGGTTTTCTAGGGTCTTTTAAAGTTTTTTGGATTTTTAGGGTATTTAGGGTTTTCTAGGGTTTTCTAAAGTTTTTATGGTTTTCTAGAGTTTTTAGGGGTTTCTAGGGTTTTTAGGGTTTTTTGGGTTTTCTAGGGTTTTTTAGGTTTTTTAGGGTTTTCATTGTTTTTTAGGGTTTTTTGGGATCTTTTAAGTTTTTTATGGTTTTCTATGATTCTTAGGGTCTTTTATGGTTTTTTAAGGTTTTCTAGGGTTTTTTGGGGTTTTTTAGGGTTTTCTAGAGTTCATAGAGTTTTTTAGGGTTTTCTAGGGTTATTTAGGATTTTCTATCATTTTTTAGATTTTCTAGGGTTGTTAGAGTTTTTTAGGGTTTTCTAGTGTTTTTAGGGTTTTCTATGGTTTTTTAGGGTTTTTTACGGTTTTCTAGGGTTTTTTAGTGGTTTCTAGGTTTTTTAGGGTTTTCTAGGGATTTTTAGGATTCTCTAGGGTTTTTTCGCATTTTCTAGGGTTTTTCTTGGGTTTCTCGAGTTTTCTAGGGTTTTCTAGGGTTTTTTAGGAATTTCTAGGTTTTTTTAGGGTTTTTTCGCATTTTCTAGGGTTTTGTAGGGTTTTTTAGTGTTTTCTATAGTTTTTGGGTAAAAACCCTAAAAACCATAGAAAACCCTTAAAAACCCTAACAACGATAGAAAACCCTAAAAAATCCTAAAAACCTTAAAAAATCCTAAAAAACTTAAAAAACCCTAAAAATTCCTAAAAAAACCCTAAAAATCATAGAAAACCCTAAAAACCTAAAAAATCCTAGAAAACCCTAAAAACCATATAAAATCCTAAAACCTTAAAAACCCTAAAAACCCCTAGAAAACCCTAAAAAACCCTTAAAACCTTAAAAAACACTAAAAAACCTAGAAAACCCTAAAAACCCTAAAAAACGCTAAAACCCTAGAAAACTCTAAAAAACGCTAAAAACCCTAGAAAACTCTAAAAACCCTAAAAACCTAAAAACACTAGAAAAACCCTAGAAAAATCCTAAAAACGCTAGAAAACCCTAAAAACCCCCAGAAAATCCTAGAAAACCATAGAAAACCCTAAAAAACAAAAAACCCTAGAAAACCCTAAAAAATCCTAAAAATACTAGAAAACCCTAAAAAGCTCTTAAAACTCTAGAAAACACTTGAAAACCCGAAAAACCCTAGAAAATCGTAAAAAACCCCAGAAAACCTTAGAAAACACTAAAAAACCCTAAGAATCATGGAAAACCCTAAAAATCCTAGAAAATCCTAAAAAATTCTAAAAACCCTAGAAAACCCTAAAAAATCCTACAAATCCCTAAAAACCCTTAAAACCTTAAAAAACCCTAAAAACCTAGAAAACCATAAAAACGCTAAAAACCCTAGAAAATACTAAAAAACCCTAAAAAACAAAAAATCCTAGAAAAACCTAAAAATCCTAAAATCCCTAGAAAAATCCTAAAAACCGAAGAAAACCCTAAAAAATCCTAGAAAACCCTAAAAACCTCCTAAAAACTCTAGAAAACCCTAAAAAACTTTAGAAAACCCTAAAAAACTCTAAGAAACCCTAAAAACCCTTAAAAACACTAAAAACCCAAGAAAACTCTAAAAAACTAAAAACCCTAGAAAACCCTAAAAAATCCTAAAAACCCTAGAAAATCCTAAAAACACTAAAAAACTCTAAAAACCACTAGAAAACCCTAAAAATCATAGAAACACCTAAAAAACCCTAACAACCCTAGAAAATCCTAAAAAACCCTAAAAACCCTAGAAAATTCTAACAAACCCTACGAAACCCTAAAATACAATAAAACCCCTAGAGAATCCTAAAAAACCCAGAAAACCATAAAAACCCTAGAAAACCTTAAAAACTCTAGAAAATCCTAAAAAACCCTAAAAACCCTAGTAAACACTAAAAACCTAGAAAACGCTAAAAAACTATAAAAAAAAAAAGATTTTTAGTGTTTTTAGGGTTTTTAGGGTTTTTAGAATTTTTTAAGGTTTTCTTTGGTTTTTAGTGTTTTTAGGATTTTTAGGGTTTCTTAGGGTTTCTAGGGTTTTCTAAATTTTTTAGGGTTTTTTAGGATTCTCTATGATTTTTTCGCATTTTCTATGGTTTTTTAGGGTTTTGAAGGGTTTCTAGGGTTTTTTTTAGGGATTTTAGGGTTTTTTTAGGGTTTTCTAGGGTTTTTTAGGATTTTCTAGGGTTTTTAGCATTTTTTAGGGATTTCTAGGGATTTTAGGTTTTCTAGGGTTTTCTAAGATTTTTTGTTTTTTTAGTTTTTTCTAGGGTTTTTAGGGTTTTCTAGGGTCTTTTAAAGTTTTTTGGATTTTTAGGGTATTTAGGGTTTTCTAGGGTTTTCTAAAGTTTTTATGGTTTTCTAGAGTTTTTAGGGGTTTCTAGGGTTTTTAGGGTTTTCTAGGGTTTTTTTAGGTTTTTTAGGGTTTTCATTGTTTTTTAGGGTTTTTTGGGATCTTTTAAGTTTTTTATGGTTTTCTATGATTCTTAGGGTCTTTTATGGTTTTTTAAGGTTTTTAGGGTTTTTTGGGGTTTTTTAGGGTTTTCTAGAGTTCATAGAGTTTTTTAGGGTTTTCTAGGGTTATTTAGGATTTTCTATCATTTTTTAGATTTTCTAGGGTTGTTAGAGTTTTTTAGGGTTTTCTAGTGTTTTTAGGGTTTTCTATGGTTTTTTACGGTTTTCTAGGGTTTTTTAGTGGTTTCTAGGTTTTTTAGGGTTTTCTAGGGATTTTTAGGATTCTCTAGGGTTTTTTCGCATTTTCTAGGGTTTTCTTGGGTTTCTCGAGTTTTCTAGGGTTTTCTAGGGTTTTTTAGGAATTTCTAGGTTTTTTTAGGGTTTTTTCGCATTTTCTAGGGTTTTGTAGGGTTTTTTAGTGTTTTCAAAAACCCTAAAAACCATAGAAAACCCTTAAAAACCCTAACAACGATAGAAAACCCTAAAAAATCCTTAAAAACCTTAAAAAATCCTAAAAAACTTAAAAAACCCTAAAAATTCCTAAAAAAACCCTAAAAATCATAGAAAACCCTAAAAAACCTAAAAAATCCTAGAAAACCCTAAAAACCATATAAAATCCTAAAACCTTAAAAACCCTAAAAACCCCTAGAAAACCCTAAAAAACCCTTAAAACCTTAAAAAACACTAAAAAACCTAGAAAACCCTAAAAACCCTAAAAAACGCTAAAACCCTAGAAAACTCTAAAAAACGCTAAAAACCCTAGAAAACTCTAAAAAACCCTAAAAACCTAAAAACACTAGAAAAACCCTAGAAAAATCCTAAAAACGCTAGAAAACCCTAAAAACCCCCAGAAAATCCTAGAAAACCATAGAAAACCCTAAAAAACAAAAAACCCTAGAAAACCCTAAAAAATCCTAAAAATACTAGAAAACCCTAAAAAGCTCTTAAAACTCTAGAAAACACTTGAAAACTCCGAAAAACCCTAGAAAATCGTAAAAAACCCCAGAAAACCTTAGAAAACACTAAAAACCCTAAGAATCATGGAAAACCCTAAAAATCCTAGAAAATCCTAAAAAATTCTAAAAACCCTAGAAAACCCTAAAAAATCCTACAAATCCCTAAAAACCCTTAAAACCTTAAAAAACCCTAAAAACCCTAGAAAACCATAAAAACGCTAAAAACCCTAGAAAATACTAAAAAACCCTAAAAAAAAAAAAATCCTAGAAAAACCTAAAAATCCTAAAATCCCTAGAAAAATCCTAAAAACCGAAGAAAACCCTAAAAAATCCTAGAAAACCCTAAAAACCTCCTAAAAACTCTAGAAAACCCTAAAAAACTTTAGAAAACCCTAAAAAACTCTAAGAAACCCTAAAAACCCTTAAAAACACTAAAAACCCAAGAAAACTCTAAAAAACTAAAAACCCCTAGAAAACCCTAAAAAATCCTAAAAACCCTAGAAAATCCTAAAAACACTAAAAAACTCTAAAAACCACTAGAAAACCCTAAAAATCATAGAAACACCTAAAAAACCCTAACAACCCTAGAAAATCCTAAAAAACCTAAAAACCCTAGAAAATTCTAACAAACCCTACGAAACCCTAAAATACAATAAAACCCCTAGAGAATCCTAAAAAACCCAGAAAACCATAAAAACCCTAGAAAACCTTAAAAACTCTAGAAAATCCTAAAAAACCCTAAAAACCTAGTAAACACTAAAAACCTAGAAAACGCTAAAAAACTATAAAAAAAAAAGATTTTTAGTGTTTTTAGGGTTTTTTTAGAATTTTTTAAGGTTTTCTTGGTTTTTAGTGTTTTTAGGATTTTTAGGGTTTCTTAGGGTTTCTAGGGTTTTCTAAATTTTTTAGGGTTTTTTAGGATTCTCTATGATTTTTTCGCATTTTCTATGGTTTTTTAGGGTTTTGAAGGGTTTCTAGGGTTTTTTTAGGGATTTTAGGGTTTTTTTGCGTTTTCTAGGGTTTTATAGATTTTTAGGTTTTTTAGGGTTTTTAGGTTTTTTTAGGGTTTTCTAGGGTTTTTAGGTTTTCTAGGGTTTTCTAAGATTTTTTTGTTTTTTTAGTTTTTTCTAGGGTTTTTAGGGTTTTCTAGGGTCTTTTAAAGTTTTTTGGATTTTTAGGGTATTTAGGGTTTTCTAGGGTTTTCTAAAGTTTTTATGGTTTTCTAGAGTTTTTAGGGGTTTCTAGGGTTTTTAGGGTTTTTTTTTCTAGGGTTTTTTTAGGTTTTTTAGGGTTTTCATTGTTTTTTAGGGTTTTTTGGGATCTTTTAAGTTTTTTATGGTTTTCTATGATTCTTAGGGTCTTTTATGGTTTTTTAAGGTTTTTAGGGTTTTTTGGGGTTTTTTAGGGTTTTCTAGAGTTCATAGAGTTTTTTAGGGTTTTCTAGGGTTATTTAGGATTTTCTATCATTTTTTAGATTTTCTAGGGTTGTTAGAGTTTTTTAGGGTTTTCTAGTGTTTTTAGGGTTTTCTATGGTTTTTTTTTTTACGGTTTTCTAGGGTTTTTTAGTGGTTTCTAGGTTTTTTAGGGTTTTCTAGGGATTTTTAGGATTCTCTAGGGTTTTTTCGCATTTTCTAGGGTTTTCTTGGGTTTCTCGAGTTTTCTAGGGTTTTCTAGGGTTTTTTAGGAATTTCTAGGTTTTTTTAGGGTTTTTTCGCATTTTCTAGGGTTTTGTAGGGTTTTTTAGTGTTTTCTATAGTTTTTTGGTAAAACCCTAAAAACCATAGAAAACCCTTAAAAACCCTAACAACGATAGAAAACCCTAAAAAATCCTTAAAAACCTTAAAAAATCCTAAAAAACTTAAAAAACCCTAAAAATTCCTAAAAAAACCCTAAAAATCATAGAAAACCCTAAAAAAAAAAACCTAAAAACCCTAAAAACCTAAAAACCTAAAACCTTAAAAAACCTAAAAAACCTAGAAAACCCTAAAAAACCCTAAAAAACGCTAAAACCCTAGAAAACTCTAAAAAACGCTAAAAACCCTAGAAAACTCTAAAAAACCCTAAAAACCTAAAAACACTAGAAAAACCCTAGAAAAATCCTAAAAACGCTAGAAAACCCTAAAAACCCCCAGAAAATCCTAGAAAACCATAGAAAACCCTAAAAAACAAAAAACCCTAGAAAACCCTAAAAAATCCTAAAAAACTAGAAAACCCTAAAAAGCTCTTAAAACTCTAGAAAACACTTGAAAACTCCGAAAAACCCTAGAAAATCGTAAAAAACCCCAGAAAACCTTAGAAAACACTAAAAACCCTAAGAATCATGGAAAACCCTAAAAATCCTAGAAAATCCTAAAAAATTCTAAAAACCCTAGAAAACCCTAAAAAATCCTACAAATCCCTAAAAACCCTTAAAACCTTAAAAAACCCTAAAAACCCTAGAAAACCATAAAAACGCTAAAAACCCTAGAAAATACTAAAAAACCCTAAAAAACAAAAAATCCTAGAAAAACCTAAAAATCCTAAAATCCTAGAAAAATCCTAAAAACCGAAGAAAACCCTAAAAAATCCTAGAAAACCCTAAAAACCTCCTAAAAACTCTAGAAAACCCTAAAAACTTTAGAAAACCCTAAAAAACTCTAAGAAACCCTAAAAACCCTTAAAAACACTAAAAACCCAAGAAAACTCTAAAAAACTAAAAACCCTAGAAAACCCTAAAAAATCCTAAAAACCCTAGAAAATCCTAAAAACACTAAAAAACTCTAAAAACCACTAGAAAACCCTAAAAATCATAGAAACACCTAAAAAACCCTAACAACCCTAGAAAATCCTAAAAAACCTAAAAACCCTAGAAAATTCTAACAAACCCTACGAAACCCTAAAATACAATAAAACCCTAGAGAATCCTAAAAAACCCAGAAAACCATAAAAACCCTAGAAAACCTTAAAAACTCTAGAAAATCCTAAAAACCCTAAAACCCTAGTAAACACTAAAAACCAGAAAACGCTAAAAAACTATAAAAAAAAAAGATTTTTAGTGTTTTTAGGGTTTTTTAGAATTTTTTAAGGTTTTCTTGGTTTTTAGTGTTTTTAGGATTTTTAGGGTTTCTTAGGGTTTCTAGGGTTTTCTAAATTTTTTAGGGTTTTTTAGGATTCTCTATGATTTTTTCGCATTTTCTATGGTTTTTTAGGGTTTTGAAGGGTTTCTAGGGTTTTTTTAGGGATTTTAGGGTTTTTTTAGGGTTTTCTAGGGTTTTTTAGGATTTTCTAGGGTTTTTAGCATTTTTTAGGGATTTCTAGGGATTTTAGGTTTTCTAGGGTTTTCTAAGATTTTTTGTTTTTTTAGTTTTTTCTAGGGTTTTTAGGGTTTTCTAGGGTCTTTTAAAGTTTTTTGGATTTTTAGGGTATTTAGGGTTTTCTAGGGTTTTCTAAAGTTTTTATGGTTTTCTAGAGTTTTTAGGGGTTTCTAGGGTTTTTAGGGTTTTTGGGTTTTCTAGGGTTTTTTAGGTTTTTTAGGGTTTTCATTGTTTTTTAGGGTTTTTTGGGATCTTTTAAGTTTTTTATGGTTTTCTATGATTCTTAGGGTCTTTTATGGTTTTTTAAGGTTTTTAGGGTTTTTTGGGGTTTTTTAGGGTTTTCTAGAGTTCATAGAGTTTTTTAGGGTTTTCTAGGGTTATTTAGGATTTTCTATCATTTTTTAGGATTTTCTAGGGTTGTTAGAGTTTTTTAGGGTTTTCTAGTGTTTTTAGGGTTTTCTATGGTTTTTTTACGGTTTTCTAGGGTTTTTTAGTGGTTTCTAGGTTTTTTAGGGTTTTCTAGGGATTTTTAGGATTCTCTAGGGTTTTTTCGCATTTTCTAGGGTTTTCTTGGGTTTCTCGAGTTTTCTAGGGTTTTCTAGGGTTTTTTAGGAATTTCTAGGTTTTTTTAGGGTTTTTTCGCATTTTCTAGGGTTTTGTAGGGTTTTTTAGTGTTTTCTATAGTTTTTTAAAAACCCTAAAAACCATAGAAAACCCTTAAAAACCCTAACAACGATAGAAAACCCTAAAAAATCCTAAAAACCTTAAAAAATCCTAAAAAACTTAAAAAACCCTAAAAATTCCTAAAAAAACCCTAAAAATCATAGAAAACCCTAAAAACCTAAAAAATCCTAGAAAACCCTAAAAACCATATAAAATCCTAAAACCTTAAAAACCCTAAAAACCCCTAGAAAACCCTAAAAACCCTTAAAACCTTAAAAAACACTAAAAAACCTAGAAAACCCTAAAAAACCCTAAAAAACGCTAAAACCCTAGAAAACTCTAAAAAACGCTAAAAACCCTAGAAAACTCTAAAAAACCCTAAAAACCTAAAAACACTAGAAAAACCCTAGAAAAATCCTAAAAACGCTAGAAAACCCTAAAAACCCCCAGAAAATCCTAGAAAACCATAGAAAACCCTAAAAAACAAAAAACCCCTAGAAAACCCTAAAAAATCCTAAAAATACTAGAAAACCCTAAAAAGCTCTTAAAACTCTAGAAAACACTTGAAAACTCCGAAAAACCCTAGAAAATCGTAAAAACCCCAGAAAACCTTAGAAAACACTAAAAACCCTAAGAATCATGGAAAACCCTAAAAATCCTAGAAAATCCTAAAAAATTCTAAAAACCCTAGAAAACCCTAAAAAATCCTACAAATCCCTAAAAACCCTTAAAACCTTAAAAAACCCTAAAAACCCTAGAAAACCATAAAAACGCTAAAAACCCTAGAAAATACTAAAAAACCCTAAAAAACAAAAAAATCCTAGAAAAACCTAAAAATCCTAAAATCCTAGAAAAATCCTAAAAACCGAAGAAAACCCTAAAAAATCCTAGAAAACCCTAAAAACCTCCTAAAAACTCTAGAAAACCCTAAAAACTTTAGAAAACCCTAAAAAACTCTAAGAAACCCTAAAAACCCTTAAAAACACTAAAAACCCAAGAAAACTCTAAAAAACTAAAAACCCCTAGAAAACCCTAAAAAATCCTAAAAACCCTAGAAAATCCTAAAAACACTAAAAAACTCTAAAAACCACTAGAAAACCCTAAAAATCATAGAAACACCTAAAAAACCCTAACAACCCTAGAAAATCCTAAAAAACCATAAAAACCCTAGAAAATTCTAACAAACCCTACGAAACCCTAAAATACAATAAAACCCCTAGAGAATCCTAAAAAACCCAGAAAACCATAAAAACCCTAGAAAACCTTAAAAACTCTAGAAAATCCTAAAAAACCCTAAAAACCCTAGTAAACACTAAAAACCTAGAAAACGCTAAAAAACTATAAAAAAAAAAAAGATTTTTAGTGTTTTTAGGGTTTTTTAGAATTTTTTAAGGTTTTCTTTGGTTTTTAGTGTTTTTAGGATTTTTAGGGTTTCTTAGGGTTTCTAGGGTTTTCTAAATTTTTTAGGTTTTTTAGGATTCTCT
The DNA here is from genome assembly GCF_003086295.3 of Arachis hypogaea. Lineage (NCBI taxonomy): Eukaryota > Viridiplantae > Streptophyta > Magnoliopsida > Fabales > Fabaceae > Arachis > Arachis hypogaea. Next base: position 458,260 of record NW_027255455.1, on the reverse strand, counting down.
ATGATTTTTTCGCATTTTCTATGGTTTTTTAGGGTTTTGAAGGGTTTCAGGGTTTTTTTAGGGATTTTAGGGTTTTTTTGGTTTTTAGGGTTTTCTAGGGTTTTTTAGGATTTTCTAGGGTTTTTAGCATTTTTTAGGGATTTCTAGGGATTTTAGGTTTTCTAGGGTTTTCTAAGATTTTTTTGTTTTTTTAGTTTTTTCTAGGGTTTTTAGGGTTTTCTAGGGTCTTTTAAAGTTTTTTGGATTTTTAGGGTATTTAGGGTTTTCTAGGGTTTTCTAAAGTTTTTATGGTTTTCTAGAGTTTTTAGGGGTTTCTAGGGTTTTTAGGGTTTTCTAGGGTTTTTTTAGGTTTTTTAGGGTTTTCATTGTTTTTTAGGGTTTTTTGGGATCTTTTAAGTTTTTTATGGTTTTCTATGATTCTTAGGGTCTTTTATGGTTTTTTAAGGTTTTTTAGGGTTTTTTGGGGGTTTTTTAGGGTTTTCTAGAGTTCATAGAGTTTTTTAGGGTTTTCTAGGGTTATTTAGGATTTTCTATCATTTTTTAGGATTTTCTAGGGTTGTTAGAGTTTTTTAGGGTTTTCTAGTGTTTTTAGGGTTTTCTATGGTTTTTTACGGTTTTCTAGGGTTTTTTAGTGGTTTCTAGGTTTTTTAGGGTTTTCTAGGGATTTTTAGGATTCTCTAGGGTTTTTTCGCATTTTCTAGGGTTTTCTTGGGTTTCTCGAGTTTTCTAGGGTTTTCTAGGGTTTTTTAGGAATTTCTAGGTTTTTTTAGGGTTTTTTCGCATTTTCTAGGGTTTTGTAGGGTTTTTTAGTGTTTTCAAAACCCTAAAAACCATAGAAAACCCTTAAAAACCCTAACAACGATAGAAAACCCTAAAAAATCCTTAAAAACCTTAAAAAATCCTAAAAAACTTAAAAAACCCTAAAAATTCCTAAAAAAACCCTAAAAATCATAGAAAACCCTAAAAACCTAAAAAATCCTAGAAAACCCTAAAAACCATATAAAATCCTAAAACCTTAAAAACCCTAAAAACCCCTAGAAAACCCTAAAAAACCCTTAAAACCTTAAAAAACACTAAAAAACCTAGAAAACCCTAAAAAACCCTAAAAAACGCTAAAACCCTAGAAAACTCTAAAAAACGCTAAAAACCCTAGAAAACTCTAAAAAACCCTAAAAACCTAAAAACACTAGAAAAACCCTAGAAAAATCCTAAAAACGCTAGAAAACCCTAAAAACCCCCCAGAAAATCCTAGAAAACCATAGAAAACCCTAAAAAACAAAAAACCCCTAGAAAACCCTAAAAAATCCTAAAAATACTAGAAAACCCTAAAAAGCTCTTAAAACTCTAGAAAACACTTGAAAACTCCGAAAAACCCTAGAAAATCGTAAAATACCCCAGAAAACCTTAGAAAACACTAAAAACCCTAAGAATCATGGAAAACCCTAAAAATCCTAGAAAATCCTAAAAAATTCTAAAAACCCTAGAAAACCCTAAAAAATCCTACAAATCCCTAAAAATCCTTAAAACCTTAAAAAACCCTAAAAACCCTAGAAAACCATAAAAACGCTAAAAACCCTAGAAAATACTAAAAAACCCTAAAAAACAAAAAAAATCCTAGAAAAACCTAAAAATCCTAAAATCCTAGAAAAATCCTAAAAACCGAAGAAAACCCTAAAAAATCCTAGAAAACCCTAAAAACCTCCTAAAAACTCTAGAAAACCCTAACAAACTTTAGAAAACCCTAAAAAACTCTAAGAAACCCTAAAAAACCCTTAAAAACACTAAAAACCCAAGAAAACTCTAAAAAACTAAAAACCCCTAGAAAACCCTAAAAAATCCTAAAAACCCTAGAAAATCCTAAAAACACTAAAAAACTCTAAAAACCACTAGAAAACCCTAAAAATCATAGAAACACCTAAAAAACCCTAACAACCCTAGAAAATCCTAAAAAACCATAAAAACCCTAGAAAATTCTAACAAACCCTACGAAACCCTAAAATACAATAAAACCCCTAGAGAATCCTAAAAAACCCAGAAAACCATAAAAACCCTAGAAAACCTTAAAAACTCTAGAAAATCCTAAAAAACCCTAAAAACCCTAGTAAACACTAAAAACCTAGAAAACGCTAAAAAACTATAAAAAAAAAAAGATTTTTAGTGTTTTTAGGGTTTTTTAGAATTTTTTAAGGTTTTCTTTGGTTTTTAGTGTTTTTAGGATTTTTAGGGTTTCTTAGGGTTTCTAGGGTTTTCTAAATTTTTTAGGATTTTTTAGGATTCTCTATGATTTTTTCGCATTTTCTATGGTTTTTTAGGGTTTTGAAGGGTTTCTAGGGTTTTTTTAGGGATTTTAGGGTTTTTTTAGGGTTTTCTAGGGTTTTTTAGGATTTTCTAGGGTTTTTAGCATTTTTTAGGGATTTCTAGGGATTTTAGGTTTTCTAGGGTTTTCTAAGATTTTTTGTTTTTTTAGTTTTTTCTAGGGTTTTTAGGGTTTTCTAGGGTCTTTTAAAGTTTTTTGGATTTTTAGGGTATTTAGGGTTTTCTAGGGTTTTCTAAAGTTTTTATGGTTTTCTAGAGTTTTTAGGGGTTTCTAGGGTTTTTAGGGTTTTTTGGGTTTTCTAGGGTTTTTTTAGGTTTTTTAGGGTTTTCATTGTTTTTTAGGGTTTTTTGGGATCTTTTAAGTTTTTTATGGTTTTCTATGATTCTTAGGGTCTTTTATGGTTTTTTAAGGTTTTCTAGGGTTTTTTGGGGTTTTTTAGGGTTTTCTAGAGTTCTTAGAGTTTTTTAGGGTTTTCTAGGGTTATTTAGGATTTTCTATCATTTTTTAGGATTTTCTAGGGTTGTTAGAGTTTTTTAGGGTTTTCTATGGTTTTTAGGTTTTTTACGGTTTTCTAGGGTTTTTTAGTGGTTTCTAGGTTTTTTAGGGTTTTCTAGGGATTTTTAGGATTCTTTAGGGTTTTTTCGCATTTTCTAGGGTTTTTCTTGGGTTTCTCGAGTTTTCTAGGGTTTTCTAGGGTTTTTAGGTTTCCTAGGGATTTTTAGGAATTTCTAGGTTTTTTTAGGGTTTTTTCGCATTTTCTAGGGTTTTGTAAGGTTTTTTAGTGTTTTCTATAGTTTTTTGGGTAAAAAACCCTAAAAATCATAGAAACACCTAAAAAACCCTAACAACCCTAGAAAATCCTAAAAAACCCCTAAAAACCATAGAAAACCCTTAAAAACCCTAACAACGATAGAAAACCCTAAAAAATCCTAAAAACCTTAAAAATTCTAAAAAACTTAAAAAACCCTAAAATTCCCTAAAAAAAATCCTAAAATCATAGAAAACCCTAAAAAACCTAAAAAACCCTAAAAACCCCTAGAAAACCCTAAAAACCCTTAAAACCTTAAAAAACACTAAAAAACCTAGAAAACCCTAAAAAACCCTAAAAAACGCTAAAACCCTAGAAAACTCTAAAAAACGCTAAAAACCGTAGAAAACTCTAAAAAACCCTAAAAACCTAAAAAACACTAGAAAACCCTAAAAAATCCTAAAAACACTAGAAAACCCTAAAAAGCTCTTAAAACTCTAGAAAACACTTAAAAACTCCGAAAAACCCTAGAAAACCGTAAAAAACCCCAGAAAACCTTAGAAAACACTAAAAAACCCTAAGAATCATGGAAAACCCTAAAAATCCTAGAAAATCCTAAAAAATTCTAAAAACCCTAGAAAACCCTAAAAAATCCTACAAATCCCTAAAAACCCTTAAAACCTTAAAAAACCCTAAAAACCCTAGAAAACCATAAAAACGCTAAAAACCCTAGAAAATACTAAAAAACCCTAAAAAAAAAAAAATCCTAGAAAAACCTAAAAATCCTAAAATCCCTAGAAAAATCCTAAAAACCGAAGAAAACCCTAAAAAATCCTAGAAAACCCTAAAAACCTCCTAAAAACTCTAGAAAACCCTAAAAAACTTTAGAAAACCCTAAAAAACTCTAAGAAACCCTAAAAACCCTTAAAAACACTAAAAACCCAAGAAAACTCTAAAAAACTAAAAACCCTAGAAAACCCTAAAAAATCCTAAAAACCTAGAAAATCCTAAAAACACTAAAAAACTCTAAAAACACTAGAAAACCCTAAAAATCATAGAAACCTAAAAAACTAACACCTAGAAAATCCTAAAAAACCCTAAAAACCCTAGAAAATTCTAACAAACCCTACGAAACCCTAAAATACAATAAAACCCTAGAGAATCCTAAAAAACCCAGAAAACCATAAAAACCCTAGAAAACCTTAAAAACTCTAGAAAATCCTAAAAAACCCTAAAAACTAGTAAACACTAAAAACCTAGAAAACGCTAAAAACTATTAAAAAAAAAAGATTTTTAGTGTTTTTAGGGTTTTCTAGGGTTTTTAGAATTTTTTAAGGTTTTCTTGGGTTTTTAGTGTTTTTAGGATTTTTAGGGTTTCTTAGGGTTTCTAGGGTTTTCTAAATTTTTTAGGGTTTTTTAGGATTCTCTATGATTTTTTCGCATTTTCTATGGTTTTTTAGGGTTTTGAAGGGTTTTTTAGGATTTTCTAGGGTTTCAAGGGTTTTTTAGGGATTTTAGGGTTTTTTTCGCGTTTTCTAGGGTTTTATAGCAATTTTTAGTGTTTTTAAAGTTTTTAGGGTTTTCTACGGTTTTTTTTAGGGTTTTCTAGGGGTTTTTAGGATTTTCTAGGGTTTTTAGCATTTTTTAGGGATTTCTAGGGATTTTAGGTTTTCTAGGGTTTTCTAAGATTTTGCTGTTTTTTTAGTTTTTTCTGTTTTTAGGGTTTTCTAGGATCTTTTAAAGTTTTTTGGATTTTTAGGGTATTTAGGGTTTTCTAGGGTTTTCTAATATTTTTATGGTTTTCTAGAGTTTTTAGGGGTTTCTAGGGTTTTTAGGGTTTTTTGGGTTTTCTAGGGTTTTTTTAGGTTTTTTAGGGTTTTCATTGTTTTTTAGGGTTTTTTGGGATCTTTTAAGTTTTTTATGGTTTTCTATGATTCTTAGGGTCTTTTATGATTTTTTAAGGTTTTCTAGGGTTTTTGGGGGTTTTTTAGGGTTTTCTAGAGTTCATAGAGTTTTTTAGGGTTTTCTAGGGTTATTTAGGATTTTCTATCATTTTTTAAGATTTTCTAGGGTTGTTAGAGTTTTTTAGGGTTTTCATTGTTTTTAGGGTTTTCTATGGTTTTTTAGGGTTTTTTACGGTTTTCTAGGGTTTTTTAGTGGTTTCTAGGTTTTTTAGGGTTTTCTAGGGATTTTTAGGATTCTCTAGGGTTTTTTCGCATTTTCTAGGGTTTTTCTTGGGTTTCTCGAGTTTTCTAGGGTTTTCTAGGGTTTTTAGATTTTCTAGGGTTTTTTAGGAATTCCTAGGTTTTTTTAGGGTTTTTTCGCATTTTCTAGGGTTTTGTAGGGTTTTTTAGTGTTTTCTATAGTTTTTTGGGTAAAAAACCCTAAAAACTGTAGAAAACCCTTAAAAACCCTAACAACGATAGAAAACCCTAAAAAATCCTTAAAAACCTTATAAAATCCTAAAAAACTTAAAAAACCCTAAAAATTCCTAAAAAAACCCTAAAAATCATAGAAAACCCTAAAAAACCTAAAAAATCCTAGAAAACCCTAAAAACCATATAAAATCCTAAAACCTTAAAAACCCTAAAAACCCCTAGAAAACCCTAAAAAACCCTTAAAACCTTAAAAAAACTAAAAAACCTAGAAAACCCTAAAAAACCCTAAAAAACGCTAAAACCCTAGAAAACTCTAAAAAACGCTAAAAACCCTAGAAAACTCTAAAAAACCCTAAAAACCTAAAAACACTAGAAAAACCCTAGAAAAATCCTAAAAACGCTAGAAAACCCTAAAAACCCCAGAAAATCCTAGAAAACCATAGAAAACCCTAAAAAACAAAAAACCCCTAGAAAACCCTAAAAAATCCTAAAAATACTAGAAAACCCTAAAAAGCTCTTAAAACTCTAGAAAACACTTGAAAACTCCGAAAAACCCTAGAAAATCGTAAAAAACCCCAGAAAACCTTAGAAAACACTAAAAAACCCTAAGAATCATGGAAAACCCTAAAAATCCTAGAAAATCCTAAAAAATTCTAAAAATCCTAGAAAACCCTAAAAAATCCTACAAATCCCTAAAAACCCTTAAAACCTTAAAAAACCCTAAAAACCCTAGAAAACCATAAAAACGCTAAAAACCCTAGAAAATACTAAAAAACCCTAAAAAATAAAAAAATCCTAGAAAAACCTAAAAATCCTAAAATCCCTAGAAAAATCCTAAAAACCGAAGAAAACCCTAAAAAATCCTAGAAAACCCTAAAAACCTCCTAAAAACTCTAGAAAACCCTAAAAAACTTTAGAAAACCCTAAAAAACTCTAAGAAACCCTAAAAACCCTTAAAAACACTAAAAACCCAAGAAAACTCTAAAAAACTAAAAACCCCTAGAAAACCCTAAAAAATCCTAAAAACCCTAGAAAATCCTAAAAACACTAAAAAACTCTAAAAACCACTAGAAAACCCTAAAAATCATAGAAATACCTAAAAAACCATAACAACCCTAGAAAATCCTAAAAAACCCTAAAAACCCTAGAAAATTCTAACAAACCCTACGAAACCCTAAAATACAATAAAACCGCTAGAGAATCCTAAAAAACCCAGAAAACCATAAAAACCCTAGAAAACCTTAAAAACTCTAGAAAATCCTAAAAAACCATAAAAACCCTAGTAAACACTAAAAACCTAGAAAACGCTAAAAAACTTAAAAAAAAAAAAGATTTTTAGTGTTTTTAGGGTTTTTTAGGGTTTTCTAGGGTTTTAGAATTTTTTAAGGTTTCTTGGTTTTTAGTGTTTTTAGGATTTTTAGGGTTTCTTAGGGTTTCTAGGGTTTTCTAAATTTTTAGGGTTTTTTAGGATTCTCTATGATTTTTTCGCATTTTCTATGGTTTTTTAGGGTTTTGAAGGGTTTCAAGGTTTTTTAGGGATTTTAGGGTTTTTTTGCGTTTTCTAGGGTTTTATAGCAATTTTTAGTGTTTTTAAAGTTTTTAGGGTTTTCTAGGTTTTTTAGGGTTTTCTAGGGTTTTTAGGATTTTCTAGGGTTTTTAGCATTTTTTAGGGATTTCTAGGGATTTTAGGTTTTCTAGGGTTTTCTAAGATTTTGCTGTTTTTTTAGTTTTTTCTAGGGTTTTTAGGGTTTTCTAGGGATTTTTAGGATTCTCTAGGGTTTTTTCGCATTTTCTAGGGTTTTTCTTGGGTTTCTCGAGTTTTCTAGGGTTTTCTAGGGTTTTTAGATTTCCTAGGGTTTTTTAGGAATTTCTAGGTTTTTTTAGGGTTTTTTCGCATTTTCTAGGGTTTTGTAAGGTTTTTTAGTGTTTTCTATAAAACCATAGAAAACCCTTAAAAACCCTAACAACGATAGAAAACCGTAAAAAATCCTAAAACCTTAAAAAATTTAAAAAACTTAAAAAACCCTAAAAATTCCTAAAAAAATCCTAAATCATAGAAAACCCTAAAAAACCTAAAAATTCTAGAAAACCCTAAAAACCATATAAAATCCCTAAAAAACCTAAAAACCTTAAAAACCCTAAAACCCCTAGAAAACCCTAAAAACCCTTAAAACCTTAAAAAACACTAAAAAACCTAGAAAACCCTAAAAACCTTAAAAACCCTAAAACCCTAGAAAACTCTAAAAACCCTAAAAACCTAAAAAACACTAGAAAACCCTAAAAAATCCTAAAAACACTAGAAAACCCTAAAAAGCTCTTAAAACTCTAGAAAACACTTGAAAACTCCGAAAAACCCTAGAAAATCGTAAAAAATCCCAGAAAACCTTAGAAAACACTAAAAAACCCTAAGAATCATGGAAAACCCTAAAAATCCTAGAAAATCTAAAAAATTCTAAAAATCCTAGAAAACCCTAAAAAATCCTACAAATCCCTAAAACCCTTAAAACCTTAAAAAACCCTAAAAACCTAGAAAACCATAAAAACGCTAAAAACCTAGAAAATACTAAAAAACCCTAAAAAATAAAAAAAATCCTAGAAAAACCTAAAAATCCTAAAATCCCTAGAAAAATCCTAAAAACCGAAGAAAACCCTAAAAAATCCTAGAAAACCCTAAAAACCTCCTAAAAACTCTAGAAAACCCTAAAAAACTTTAGAAAACCCTAAAAAACTCTAAGAAACCCTAAAAACCCTTAAAAACACTAAAAACCCAAGAAAACTCTAAAAACTAAAAACCCCTAGAAAACCCTAAAAAATCCTAAAAACCCTAGAAAATCCTAAAAACACTAAAAAACTCTAAAAACCACTAGAAAACCTAAAAATCATAGAAATACCTAAAAAACCATAACAACCCTAGAAAATCCTAAAAAACCCTAAAAACCCTAGAAAATTCTAACAAACCCTACGAAACCCTAAAATACAATAAAACGCTAGAGAATCCTAAAAAACCCAGAAACCATAAAAACCTAGAAAACCTTAAAAACTCTAGAAAATCCTAAAAAACCCTAAAAACCCTAGTAAACACTAAAACCTAGAAAACGCTAAAAACTATAAAAAAAAGATTTTTAGTGTTTTTAGGGTTTTTTAGGGTTTTCTAGGGTTTTTAGAATTTTTTAAGGTTTTCTTTGGTTTTAGTGTTTTAGGATTTTTAGGGTTTCTTAGGGTTTCTAGGGTTTTCTAAATTTTTAGGGTTTTTTAGGATTCTCTATGATTTTTTCGCATTTTCTATGGTTTTTTAGGGTTTTGAAGGGTTTCAAGGGTTTTTTTAGGGATTTTAGGGTTTTTTTGCGTTTTCTAGGGTTTTATAGCAATTTTTAGTGTTTTTAAAGTTTTTAGGGTTTTCTAGGGTTTTTTAGGGTTTTCTAGGGTTTTTAGGATTTTCTAGGGTTTTTAGCATTTTTAGGGATTTCTAGGGATTTTAGGTTTTCTAGGGTTTTCTAAGATTTTGCTGTTTTTTTAGTTTTTTCTAGGGTTTTTAGGGTTTTCTAGGGATTTTTAGGATTCTCTAGGTTTTTTTCGCATTTTCTAGGGTTTTTCTTGGGTTTCTCGAGTTTTCTAGGGTTTTCTAGGGTTTTTAGATTTCCTAGGGTTTTTTAGGAATTTCTAGGTTTTTTTAGGGTTTTTTCGCATTTTCTAGGGTTTTGTAAGGTTTTTTAGTGTTTTCTATAAAACCATAGAAAACCCTTAAAAACCCTAACAACGATAGAAAACCGTAAAAATCCTAAAAACTTAAAAAATTCTAAAAAACTTAAAAACCCTAAAATTCCTAAAAAAATCCTAAAATCATAGAAAACCCTAAAAAACCTAAAAAATTCTAGAAAACCCTAAAAACCATATAAAATCCCTAAAAAACCCTAAAAAACCTTAAAAACCCTAAAACCCTAGAAAACCCTAAAAACCCTTAAAACCTTAAAAAAACACTAAAAAACCTAGAAAACCCTAAAAAACCTTAAAAACCCTAAACCCTAGAAAACTCTAAAAAACCCTAAAACCTAAAAAACATAGAAAACCCTAAAAATCCTAAAAACACTAGAAAACCCTAAAAAGCTCTTAAAACTCTAGAAAACACTTGAAAACCCCGAAAAACCCTAGAAAACTGTAAAAAACCCCAGAAAACCTTAGAAAACACTAAAAAACCCTAAGAATCATGGAAAACCCTAAAAATCCTAGAAAATCCTAAAAATTCTAAAAACCTAGAAAACCCTAAAAAATCCTACAAATCCCTAAAAACCCTTAAAACCTTAAAAAACCCTAAAAACCCTAGAAAACCATAAAAACGCTAAAAACCTAGAAAATACTAAAAACCCCTAAAAACAAAAAATCCTAGAAAAACCTAAAAATCCTAAAATCCCTAGAAAAATCCTAAAAACCGAAGAAAACCCTAAAAAATCCTAGAAAACCCTAAAAACCTCCTAAAAACTCTAGAAAACCCTAAAAAACTTAGAAACCCTAAAAAACTCTAAGAAACCCTAAAACCTTAAAAACACTAAAACCCAAGAAAACCCTAAAAACTAAAAACCCCTAGAAAACCCTAAAAATCCTAAAACCCTAGAAAATCCTAAAACACTAAAAAACTCTAAAACCACTAGAAAACCCTAAAAATATAGAAAACCTAAAAACCCAAAAAAAAAAAAAAATAGAAAATCTAACAAACCCTACGAAACCCTAAAAATACAAAAACCCTAGAGAATCTAAAACCAGAAAAACATAAAAACCCTAGAAAACTTAAAAACCTAGAAAACCTAAAAAACCCTAAAACCCTAGTAAACACTAAAAACCTAGAAAACGTAAAAAACATAAAAAAAAAAAAGATTTTTATTTTTTAGGTATTTTTAGAATTTTTACTTTTTTAGAATTTTATTCTTTTCTAAAAAGACTTAGATTTCGCATTTTTAGTTTTTTAGGAAGTTTTAGATTTTTTTTAGGTTTAAGGTTTTTTTTGATTTTAGGGTTTTTTCGCTTTTCTAGGTTTTATACAATTTTAGTGTTTTAAGTTTTAGGGTTTTCTACGTTTTTTTTTTGGTTTCTAGTTTTTTAGATTTTCTAGTTTTTAGCATTTTTAGATTTTAGGATTAGTTTCTAGTTTTCTAATTTGCGTTTTTTAGTTTTTTCTGTTTTAGGTTTTTCTAATCTTTAAGTTTTTGGATTTTAGGTATTTAGTTTTCTAGTTTTCTAAAGTTTTTATGTTTCTAGAGTTTTTAGGGGTTCTAGGTTTTTGGTTTTCTAGTTTTTTTGTTTTAGGGTTTCATTGTTTTAGGGTTTTTTTGGACTTTAGTTTTTATGGTTTTCTATATTCTTAGGGGGTCTTTTATGGTTTTTAAGGTTTCTAGGGTTTTTTGGG